>NC_052311.1:32389847-32489847 GCF_016432855.1 Salvelinus namaycush
CCCTTGTCTGTCTGTCTGTCTGTCTGTCTGTCTGTCTGTCTGTCTGTCTGTCTGTCTGTCTGTCTGTCTGTTTGTCTGTCTGTCTGTCTGTCTGTGTGTGTGTGTGTGTGTTTGTGTATTTCTGTCTCTGCAGCTATGTCTTCACCATAGAGCTCCCCGCTCAGCATTGCGCTCCACCGCCCCCTATGGTCTCCTGTAGGTATAACACTTTATGGTGAAGGTTTAATATAGTTGCTTTAGTATCTTTATTTAAATGTGGGCTTAGGGTACTTACTGTAAATCATTGTGAATGAATGAGAGTGTGCAAAAAATATATAAATGCATTGTCATGTAATGTGGGGGTCAGGAGTCAAATGTGTGTCACTGCAGTGAAAGCAGGCACTGAGTATCGTGACACTTTTATACTCACCCAAAGTGACAGCCTAGCAGCTTTAAGACTCAAGCCAAGCATGTCACTCAGGTGTTTGCAATTAACACTATCCGCACACACACAACACACACACTTCTGCACTGCCTCAGCTGATGAAAGCCATGTGTAGTCTGTAGCAGAATGAAGGGGATGGGGGAAATAGACATCCAGGAATCTAAAGTGTGACCAATTTGGTTTGACATTGGGAATGTTCTCAAATAGTTCAGAGAACACTTAGAAACAATGTTCTTCTGTGGAAATTTCAGTACTTCAGCATACCGTTTCCTACAGGTTTCCTCATAGTTCTATTTGTCATATTCTAAAATGGTTTCCGAGAACGTTAAGAACTCTTTACATAAAAACCACAAGAAAAATGTAGTAATATTCAGAGAACATTCTAAGAATGATATTTAAAAACATATACATTTCGTTCTCAGCATCAACAGAACTCTCTCTATCCTCTATCTTGTTAAGTGTGTTCTGGTGTGTTGACTGCACCCACTAATTGGCCACACCTGATCTGAATGTGCTTGATTCCTTTGAAATTGGGCCCATCTGAATAGACAAAAATTAACAGCTATGTATGCATAAAAAACTAGCTCCGTTCCGGTGGCGCAGTGGACTAATTCCATGGATAGAGAACAGAAGATTATAGGTTTGAATGTCAATGATCCCATGTCACAATAAAAAATAAATGTGTTTGCATGATTATGCAAAAGGAAATGAATTTCCATGTGTGCATGGAGTAAACGAAGTTAACCCCAAATAAGTTAGTAGTGTTATTAAAAGTCTTATTGAAACATTCAGTGAAGGTTTTAACGAAGTTCTTTAAAAACCTCCAAATAACCTGTCATTTATTTTCACAGAGCCTTAATTAATAAAAGCTCCCAGGAAAAATGTCAAGGAACCAGAGTAAAACGTTCTCAGAACCTCCCTGCAACCTGAAAATGATTGTTCCCAAAACATGACTTAGTTCACACAACCAACGTGAAACCAAAAACATACATTTCCACAACTTCCAAGGAACCAAATATGCTACCTGGGATTTGTTTTACACCTTGTTCAGTCATATGTGTTCCCTCATTACCTAGCTAGCTAACAACTGGTAACTTTACCAATATATGCAAACATTTGTGGGCACAGAAAGAAAGGAAAAGGGATAGCTTCTTCAGGTGATCAATGATCATAGCGATGCATGACAGATCTCTTGCATGTCATCATTAAAAACTTGATCTTAAATAGACAGTGTACAATGTTCAATATAATGCATCTCACTAGGAACATAATGCTTTTACATAATGTAGAAACCTAATATTCCACAAATGATTTTGTAATTTCAATGACAGGTATCTGTATCAACATTTTAGCTTTTTATAATAAATCAGTCTATTTACAGGGCTACATATTTGTTTCTAGGGCACAACATGAACAAGGAGAGATTAATCAAAGAAAACAAACTAAAAACAAACAAGGTTTCCCCTTTTATCTTTGGATTAATTGTCGGAGTAGAGAACACACATTTTGTATGACTCAAAATGGATTGAAATTCTACAATGATCCAGCAAAATAAAAGGACCATATGCATTTCTAGTCAAATAACAACCCAATGTTTTTCTCCCAGTGCAAATTAAATAACAACAACAAGCTAGCTAAGTTGGTTTTGCTACTTTAACCTGCCTGTCATAAACGCGTCTGGTGGGGAGAAACAAAATCAGCATGCACACGATGGCGCACGTGGATGCATGTGCAGGGCCGGTTTGGTCAAGGTGTGGTAGAGTGCCATGCAAAAGTATTCATCCCCCTTGTTGTATTTCCTATTTTCTAGCATTACAAACTGTAATTTAAATGGATTTTTATTTGGATTTCATGTAACGGACATACACAAAATAGTCCAAATTGGTGAAGTGAAAGGAAAAAAATGACTTGTTTCAAAAAATTTAAAAGAATAAAAATGGAAAAGTGGTGCGTGCATATGTATTCACTCCCTTTGCTATGAAGCCCCTAAATATAATCTGGTGCAACCAATTACTTTCAGAAGTCACATAATTAGTTAAATAAAGTCCACCTGTGTGAAATCTAAGCGTCACATGATCTCAGTATATATACACCTGTTCTGAAAGGCCCCAGAGTCTGCAACACCACTAAGCAAGGGGCACCTCCAAGCAAGCGGCACCATGAAGACCAAGGAGCTCTCCAAACAGGTCAGGGACAAAGTTGTGGAGAAGTACAGATCAGGGTTGGGTTATAAAAAAAGATCAGAAACTTTGAACATCCCACGGAGCACCATTAAATCCATTATTAAAAAATGGAACGAATATGGCACCACAACAAACCTGCCAAGAGAGGGCTGCCCACCAAAACTCATGGACCAGGCAAGGAGGACATTAATCAGAGAGGTAACAAAGAGACCAAAGATCACCTTGAAGGAGCTGCAAAGCTCCACAGCAGAGATTGGAGTATCTGTCCATAGGACCACTTTAAGCCGTACACTCCACAAAGCTAGGCTTTACGGAAGAGTGGCCAGAAAAAAAGCCATTGCTTAAAGAAAAAATAAGCAAACACGTTTGGTGTTTGCCAAAAGGCATGTGGGAGGCTCTCCAAACATGTGGAAGAAGGTACTCTGGTCAGATGAGACTAAAATTGAGCTTTTTGGCCATCAAGGAAAATTCTATGTCTGGCGCAAACCCAACACCTCTCATCACCCCGAGAACACCATCCCCACAGTGAAGCATGGTGGTGGCAGCATCATGCTGTGGGGATGTTTTTCATCGGCAGGGACTGGGAAACTGGTCAGAATTGAAGGAATGATGGAGCTAAATACAGGGAAATTCTTGAGGGAAACCTGTTTCAGTCTTCCAGAGATTTGAGACTGGGACGGAGGTTCACCTTCCATCAGGACAATGACCCTAAGCATATTGCTAAAGCAACACTTGAGTGGTTTAAGGGGAAACATTTAAACATCTTGGAATGGCCTAGTCAAAGCCTAGACCTCAATCAAATTGACATTGCACAGGCCACAAACAACAGCCTTATCAACTCTATAAAAAAAGAGATGTGTTGCGCTGCATGAGGCAAATGGTGGTTACACCAGATACTGACTGGTTTTCTTATACACACCCCTAACTTTTTAAGGTATCTGTGACCAGTCATGTGATATCCATAAATAGGGCCTAATATATTTATTTTAATTGACTGATTTCTTTATATGGACTGTAACTCAGTAAAATCTTTGAAATTGTTGCATGTTGCTTTTATATTTTTGTTCAGTATAATTTCACCCACCAGAAATGAGTCCCAAAACATATTGGTCCATATTGTAAGCCAGATGACTTAAAGATTGCTGTACACCAGCGGAACCCATCCAACTTGAAGGAGCTGGAGCAGTTTTGCCAAGAAGAATGGACAAAAATCCCAGTGGCTAGATGTGCCAAGCTTATAGAGACATACCCCAAGAGACATGCAGCTGTAATTGCTGCAAAAGGTGGCTCTACAAAGTATTGACTGGGGGGGTGAATAGTTATGCACGCTCAAGTTGTCAGTTTTTTGTGTTATTTCTTTTTTGTTTCACAATAAAAACTATTTTGTATCTTCAAAGTGGTAGGCATGTTGTGTAATTCAAATGATACAAACCCCCCAAAAAAATCAATTTTAATTCCAGGTTGTAAGGCAACAAAATAGGAAAAATGCCAAGGGGGTTGAATACTTTCGCAAGCCACTGTAAATTCAGGTGGGAAACCTTCAGCCTATTTATTTTTTGCCACATCAGGTAAGCTTTTAATTTACTAGGCGAGTCAGTTACGAACAAACTCTAATTTTCAATGAAGTGGGTTAACTGCCTTGTTCAGGGGCAGAAAGACAGATTTTCAGCTCAGGGATTTGCTCTTGCAACCTTTTAGTTAAAAGTCCAACGCTCTAACCACTAGGCTACCGACTTCATCAGGTGAAAATGCTTATTGCTAAATAGCACATCTGGCTTACAATATGGACCAATATGTTTTGGGACTCATTTCTGGTGGGTGAAATTATACTGAACAAAAATATAAAAGCAACATGCAACAATTTCAAAGATTTTACTGAGTTACAGTCCATATAAAGAAATCAGTCAATTAAAATAAATATATTAGGCCCTATTTATGGATATCACATGACTGGTCACAGATACCTTAAAAAGTTAGGGGTGTGTATAAGAAAACCAGTCAGTATCTGGTGTAACCACCATTTGCCTCATGCAGCGCAACACATCTCTTTTTTTATAGAGTTGATAAGGCTGTTGTTTGTGGCCTGTGCAATGTTGTCCCGCTCCTCTTCAATGGCTGTGCGAAGTTGCTGGATATTGGGAACTGGAACACGCTGTCGTACACGACGATCCAGAGCATCCCAAACTGCTCAATGGGTGACATGTCTGGTGAGTATGCAGGCCATGGAAGAACTGGGGCATTTTCAGCTTCCAGGAATTGTGCACAGATCCTTGCAGCATTGGGCTGTGTATTACCATTCTGAAACATGAGGTGATAGCGGGGGGGAGAATGGCATGACAATGGGCCTCAGGATCTTGTCACGAAATGCATTCAAATTGCCATCGATAAAATGCAATTGTGTTCGTTGTATGTATCTTATGCCTGCCCGTACCATAATCCCACCGCCACCATGTGGCACTCTGTTGACAACGTTGACATCAGCAAACCGCTTTCCCACAACGCACCGCATGTCACGATCGTCGTAACAATGAAGAGAGGAGGACCAAGGCGCAGCGTGATAACAGTACATCTTCTTTTATTACCGAAGATGAACACGAAACGAACACTGACAAACTATACAAAAACAACAAACGACCGTGAAGCTATAAAACGAAAGTGCATACACAAGCAACTAACGTAAAAACATAGACAATCACCCACAAACTACCTAATGACTATGGCTGCCTAAATATGGCTCCCAATCAGAGACAACGATAGACAGCTGTCTCTAATTGAGAACCAATCTAGGCAACCATAGACATACAAACACCTAGACTGAACACTGCCCCATAAACATACAAAAACCCTAGACAATACAAAAACACATACATCCCCCATGTCACACCCTGACCTAACTAAAATAATAAAGAAAACAAAGATAACTAAGGCCAGGGTGTGATGCCGCATCTGCTGTTGTGAAGCCAGATGGACATACTACCAAATTCTCTAAAACGATGTTGTTGCTTATAGTAGAGAAATTAACATTAAATTCTCTGGCAACAGCTTTGGTGGACATTCCTGCAGCCAGCATGCCAATTGCACGGTCCGTCAAAACTTGAGACATCTGTGGCATTGTGTTGTGTGACAAAACTGCACATTTTAGAGTGGTCTTTTATTGTCCCCAGCACAAGGTGCACCTGTGTAATGCTAATGCTGTTTAATCAGCTTCTTGATATGCCACACCTGTCAGGTGGATGTATTATCTTGACAAAGGATACATTTTCACTAACAGGGATGTAAACAAATTTGAGAACATTTTAGAGATTTTTTTTTTGTGTGTATGGAACATTTCCTGGGATCCTTAATTTCAGCTCATAAAACATTGGACCAGCACTTTACATGTTGCATTTATATTTTTGTTTAGTATATATTTTAGATGTCAGCATCCTTTTATTTTCATTCATTTTGGAGTAGAATGTATTTTTTTTCTCACCAGAACTGAGCTTCTCACACCCTCCGCAAACTTTAGTATCAATCAATCAATCGATCAAATGTATTTATCAAACCCTTTTTACATCAGCTGAAGTCACAAACTGCTGTACAAATCAAGTTTGTGACTTCAGCTGATGTAAAAAGGGTTTGATAAATACATTTGATTTATACAGCAGTTTGAACAGCCTAAAACCCCAAACAGCAAGCAATGCAGGTGTAGCAGCACGGTGGCTAGGAAGAACTCCCTAGAAAGGCCAGAACCTAGGAAGAAACCTAGAGAGGAACCAGGCTATGAGGGCTGGCCAGTCCTCTTCTGGCTGTGCCGGGTGGAGATTATAACAGAACATGGCCAAGATGTTCAAATGTTCCTAGATGACCAGCAGGGTCAAATAATAATAATCACAGTGGTTGTCGAGGGTGCAACAGGTCAGCACCTCAGGAGTAAATGTCAGTTGACTTTTCATAGCCGATCATTCAGAGTATCTCTACCGCTCCTGCTGTCTCTAGAGAGTTTGCTGTATGCTGTATGCTGTGATATGTGCTTTTGTCACAACCACTGGTTATGGGGCACAGTCTACCCGCACTGGGCACCCGCCCAAATACACATACACTACATGCCAACATCATCCATTGTTATCGGAGGTCACTTAAGACCCCAACCTCCCTCGGGAAGCGAAGGGGCGGGCCAGGCTGCACAGACCCACACTAGGGCTAACACCCTTCCTAGAGCTGCGTTTGATTTTAAAGCCATAATAAAACAGACAGGAAGCAACCACTGTACAGGCTCATATACAACACCACCGACACAGGGGCAATGCATGAGCCCTATTACCATTACTAATGACCTTTAAAATAATCAAAACTAAGCTCAGGAAATGTGTTTTCTTGAAAAGTATTTTTAAGATTGGCATAATTATATATATATTAAATTGGTGATTTAACTGTGTTATTGTATACTGGATTCCAGGGGCACCACTTTCACTGGGGACGAGGGACATGCCCCCCCCCCCCCCCCCCACATTCTGAAATTGCATTTTTGCCCCCCCCAGTTTTATCATTGGAATGTGATGCAAAATGAGGCAACGGTGTGCTTTAGGACCATGCGGACGCCTCCGAGCGGTCGGGTAGGCTGTTTGGAGTGTTTATCCGACTGGATAAAACAGTTGAAATAATAATAATAACATTATGTCTCGAACCAAAGTTGTGCCCCTGCTGGATTCAGTGGCGATTTTAACATGTAGATCTTGATGACGCAAACTCTCAAAATGTTTTTTAAATGATTAACCACGTGACAATGATTTTGAGAAACAAAAACGTTATTATTGAAATGAAACTGTGCACATGAAAATAATCATAACTGGCACGCAGATGGTAGGATAAATTGTAAGCTTCCCCAAACTTGGAACTCACGAGCTCCCTATGCTCTTTACCAGTGGCGATTTTAGCATGTAAACCTTGGTGGGGCAAACAAAAATGTTTTTTAGATGCATGCCAGCAAAGGCACAACACAACACTAAACAATACATTAATTGTACTATAACGGTGACAAACGGTGCCCACAAACTGTTAGGGCTACATAAAGTTGTCCCAACAGCAGAGCTTTCTTTTCAGCACCATGGAGTGAATCCTTACAACTGCTACACATGGCAATCAGCAGAGCCTAGTCTGGCAGCGAAACAGTTCATTCAGCCTCATTTACTGCCTTTTCAGAAACATAGCTGATATGGCTGACTTGCTTAATAACTCTCCTGTTGTGTTCGTTTCATGTTAATTAATTCTGTGTTCCCGGTCCAAAATGACCACCCCATTATAAATCCATAATAATACATATATTATCACCTAATGCTGTGTTAGATCTGTAGGCCTGTAGGCCTCATTTACCTGAGCTCATACAACTCGTTTTTGAGTAAAAAAAAGCATAATGTATGGATTATTTTGACTATAACAAATACTCAGATGAAACATATTGTGCTATTTATCTACTTTCTCCTCTAAGGCATCTTCACTGTCAGTTTCCTGGCCTCTCTCCTCCTCACCGATGTCATGATCAAAGATATGATCAAGAGCCTCACATACAGTATATCGTTTGGTCATTGTGCTGCCACAGAATTAATTGTGAGCAAGGCCTCAAAAAAGCTTTATATACCAGAGCTGCGAGAAAAGTTCTATATATTATTGAAACAATGTTGCGATTGTTTGTGAGAATGCCAACCGGTGTGGTTCCCGTGGGGGAAAGATTCTATTGGGTAAAGGTTCCCGTGGTGGTTTCCATGGAAGCCAAGAAGGGGAGTGAGGTGTGAGTGTGTGTGCTCAAACATGCATACATGCATGTGGGGTCTGGGAGAGGTGTCTATCTGATGAATGGTGTCTATCTGATGAAAGGGCATGTGCCTGACCTCAATTTTCTACACTAATTGTAGTCTCACCCATTAATTTCTAATGACTGGTCATTTTGACCGGAACAGTCCAGGTGTACTAAAGTTAAATAAAACATCCAAAATGTAATGAATGTATTTTGTGTGTTCAGATGTGTGGACAACGTCATGGAACCTTATGACAATCAGATTAAATGAACTACATTTTTCAGAGAGAAAACTTGTAAATTAGTCCAATTCGACCGGAACACAGCAGGAGGGTTAAACAAATGTGGTTTCTACTGACAATTGAGATGTACAAACAATGGCATAAGGGAACGACAAGCAGATAAGAGCCAATCCGTAACTTCGATTAAGACATTTATGAGTGAGCTAGGATGGACGTAGTCAATATAACTATTTGTTCAGCACCTTTGAAATGTACAGAATTCAGAACAGTATTCTCCCTGTACACCAAGTCAGAACCAGAGGATAAATAAAGGGGGCATATAAGCAGACAATGAAAGCGCTTACAATATTCAATGATTACATTTCTCTAAAACAGACTGTAGGCTACGTGTTTACCACCAAGTCAAAACAGTAGGCTAACTTATGAGGTGAAAGGGACCAAATTATTAGGGTGAGGCACATGGGCTACTAACAGCTTACTACACAACATACAATTAATATTACTTTCTTAGCAACAGTATACATATCTCCCTGGCATATTACATAATTTATGCAGCAGCATACAATACATGTTTTGACTCACCTTGTTGTGCTGTGCTCAGTTGAACAGGAAGGTGGTGCAGCGGTCCTTCTTGTTGGCAAATTTTGTCATCAAACGCAATCATCAAAGTCTGGCCTTCTCTGGATTTATGGTGCCTTCAAGACAACTGGGAACTCGGGAAAAAACAAGGTCGAATCATGAAGAGGCCCAAGTTCCTGACTTGGAATTCCGGGGTGGGATGACCGTTCAAAAAGTATTTTCCCAGTCGGACCTCGTTTTTTCCCCCCCGAGTTCCCAGTTGTCTTGAACTCCAAGAAGTCTGAGATTTCCCAGTTCCGAGTTTCAAGTTGTTTAGAACGAGGCAGAAGTCATATTGGATTGACATCATGGCCAATGTATTCAACCTTTTCTGGCCCATGGTGTGTTGTGAGTGAATGTTTATACTTTTAAGATGGAAAAGAGACCCTTAAACTCAGACTTGGACCACACACCCTCTCCACTGAATAGCAGGCTAATGATTGCTTTGCAAAGCTTGCAGTAAGCCACTGGATCCTTCCAAACCACTCATTGTTGAATTTGCGATGACCAACTTGTTTTGTAATGTTTATGTCCAATGGCTGATGAGCAACAATACATTTTATCAAGAATTTCTCTTCATATGACAAGATTGGAAAAGGATTTGCCAGTAGATGGTCGACTTGATTCATGACAATGACTGCTTGTCTAGCTTGCTAGCTAAGATTTTGAAAGTATGATGTATGATCAGTCCAATCAAAGCTACGGTAGATATAAAGTGATTTTACGTAATTTTATCTGTGGCCAATGCCCTTGAGCCTTCTTGGATGGGCTCTTCTAATGTAAATCTATGGCAGCAACCAAGGGGCTTGAATGTTCGAGCTCTCCCCGTAGATTTTGCAGTGACGTAGTGTCCCCATGTGTGACAGAGCACTGAGCCAATCACGGCGCAAATAAAGAACATTACCCACCCATACGCTCCGTATTTTCCGCTGGCTGCCCCACCCCCATGTTTGTACGCGGCTTTATTATTAACTCAATTATTGTTATTTTTTCATCGTTTGCAAACTGATATGTGACACGTATTAATGCTAAAATAACATGCAAAACAGACAAAAATAAATGATATATATATTTTTTGGGCTAAAAAGGCGGGGCTGATAACAGCTCCACCTGCCCTGAATGACGGGTCGCCACTGACTGGATTATATTTGGATGCCAACAGTGTGTGTGAGTTTGTGCGCGTCTCTCTAAAGAACTTTCACAACTCTTCAGAGAGCTGCTGCTATTCAGACCACCGACTGACTGACTCTCTCTTCGCTATGTCTTTGTGTCTGTATGAAGAGCAGTTAATGAAGATGCTATCAGCCTGTCGACAGGAGGGCTTAGAGTTTAGCACTAAACGACTCCCTCATTTAGATTTGTGTCTTCAGATCATGTTGTTTTCGATGCTCTCTCACTCTCCCATTCACTGTTATTTCATCTGCTCAATGTTAAGCAGAGACAATGGGAGTGTGTGTGTCTCATATCTGGTTTATTTGTGTAAGAGGAGAGAGTCTCTGTTGGGACATTCTCTGCCAGGTGGGGGTGAAAGGATGTGTGATGGGGGTGGTATACACACACACGCTCGCACGCAAAGGCACACACGTGTACTCCCGCCCAGCATTGCCCCGCCACTTCCCACCACACTTGGGCCCTTCTACCTCCTTGTCTCTCATCGGCCATCTTATTAAAGTTAGCTTTGTAAAACCACACTGTTTAGCGTCGCGCCAATTCTCACATTCTTTCCTTTGAAAAATAAGCAGCTGGACGCAGGCAGGCAACAGGGCATCCCGACGAGGACCACAGGATTCCAGGAGAGGGACCATGTCCTGCCATGTTGGGTGGGCGGGACGGGGTGGGGCAGGATGGGGGGTGGACGGTGCCCATGGTGCCAAAAACCTTGACAGGCAATGCCACTGTACAGCACACACACTGCCCTACATGAAGGACTGAGATCGGTTAAAATGATAAACACCCATGCAGGACTGTGGTTAGAGCAGCACACCCCCAAACACACACACACACACACACACACACACACACACACACACACACACACACACACACACACACACACACACACACACACACACACACACACACACACACACACACAATCCTGGCTGTTAGAAGGTGCTCCAGAATGGTAGTAAAGTAGTGATATTGGCTGTTATCCGTTGATTCCTACAAATTATTAACTGCTGGAATTGGTTTGATGAAGTATACATTTATGGGATATGTGAGTAAAATCAGTGTGTGTATGTGTGTATGTGTGTTCATATTTAAGCAACTGGCTTATATTCAGATGTCCGGCAGTAAACTGGCAGGAAAAGACAGTAAAGAGCTCCCTCCACAGAGTCCCATGCAACTATTGAGCAACATACAGCAACACAAATGTATGTTTGACTTAAATGAGTATTGTTTTTACAAGCATCTCTTTAAGGGGAAGTAGACACGGGAGGTAGAGTGATGACTGACGTCTTTACAAGGCCATCTCACGTTCTGAAGCCTACCGTCATGTAGTGTGGATAATAAAAGTGTGATCATTATCCCTCAGTTTTCCCCTCTGGTTCCTCATTTCTGATTACTCTAGCAATGGCAAAAGAAAGTAAGACAGTATAAGGTCTATTGTAGCTTCCATATGCTTTGATATACCTGTAACTAACCTGTACCCCTGCACACTGACTTGGTACTGGTACCCCCTGTATATAGACTTGTTATTGTTATTTTATTGTGTTACTTTTTTATAATATTTTTACTTTAGTTTATTTGGTAAATATTTTTCTCACTCTTCTTGAACTGCACTGTTGGTTAAGGGCTTGTAAGTAAGCGTTTCACGGTAAGGTCTACACCTGTTGTATTCGGCGCATGTGACAAATACAGGTTGATTTGATTTGATTGATTTTGAGCAGCAACTCAGATCCTGGCATTCAGTTTCAACAGTTTCAAGTTGTATTAGTTGTATGTACAGCATTCACACGGTATGCACCGTCCAACGAAACGCTTCCTTGCATGTTCCTTCTCGACAATGCAACAACAAAAACAAATAATAAAAGATAAGAATACAAACATGAAGTAAATGGCTCAGTAGAATAGAATAAACATTTTAGCATAAGTATAACACAGGACTAGGCACAATTTATAGTCCAATATTTACACGTGTCTTGGAGAAGGTGGGATTGTGGGGCTTGTGTTTAAATTGTGCTCTATTTAGCAATATTAAGTAAGAGTACGGTAGGATGCAGTTTTGATGTGTGTGTGTAGCATGAATGTATGTGTGTGTCTGTCTGGGTGTGAGCTAAGGTGCGGAGAGAGTCAGTGCCGGTGGTCAGTCCATTTCAAGTGTTCAGCAGTCTGGTAGATAGAAACTGTCTCAGAGCTTGTTGGTATCAGACCTCATGACACAGCGGTCTAAGGCACTGCATCTCAGTGCTAGAGGTGTCACTACAGACCCTGGTTCAATTCCAGGCTGTATCACAACCGACTGTGATTGGGAGTCCCATAGGGTGACGCACAATTGGCCCAGCGTCGTCCGGGTTAGGGTTTGGCCGGAGTAGGCCGTCTTTACTGACATGCCTAGAACCTCTTAAGGATCGGACCCTTTTTTATCAGTTTTCGCCTAAAATGACATACCCAAATCTGACTGCCTGTAGCTCAGGACCTGAAGCAAGGATATCCATATTCTTGATACCATTTGAAAGGAAACACTTTGAACTTTGTGGAAATGTGAAATTAATGTAGGAGAATATAACACATTAGATCTGGTAAAAGATAATACAAAGAAAAAACGATGCATTTTCTTTGTATTTTTTCCCCCATCATCTTTGAAATGCAAGAGAAAGGCCATTATCTGACTTAGGACTCTAGACACAATTTTGATTTTGGCCACTACATGGCAGCAGTGTATGTGCAACGTTTTAGACTGATCCAATGAACCATTGTATTTCTGTTCAAAATGTTGGATCAAGTCTGCTCAAATATGCCTAATTGGTCAATATATACATTTTCAAGTACATAACTGTGCACTCTCCTCAAACAATAGCATGGTTTGTTTTCATTGTAATAGCTTCTGTAAATTGGACAGTGCAGTTAGATTAACAAGAATTGTAACTTTCGCCCATATAAGATATGTCTATGTCCTGGGAAATGTTCTTGTTACTTACAACATGCTAATCACATTAGTGCGCATTAGCTCAACCATCCCGAGGGTGGGACACCAATCTTTAGAGATCTTTAAGAGGATTTATTTAAAAAGGTTAAAAACAAAAAACAAAAAAACAATACCATCTGGCCGACGGTAAGGGAGTGGACAGTTTGTGGCTGGGGTGTGTGGGGTCCTTGATGATGCTGCGGGACTTCCTTCCTTTTCGAGTAGATATCCTTGATAGATAGGAGCACGTTCCCTCACCACCCGCTGGAGGGCCTTGCAGTCGGGGATGGAGCAATTCCCGTACCAGGCCGTGATGCAACCGGTCAGGACGCTCTCAATGGTGCAGCGGTAGTATTTGGAGAGGACCAAGGGTGGCATGCCAAATTTCTTCAGCTGCCTTAGGAAGTAGAGGCACTATTACACCCTCTTGACAACAGTTGGTCCATGTCAAGTCCAGCGTGATGTGGACGCAGAGTAACTTAAAACTGCTGACATTCTCTACTGCAGGCCCGTTGATGTGAATCGGGGCATGTTCCCTACTCTGCTTCCCGAATTCAACAATCAACTCCTTTGTTTTGCTGACGTTGAGGGAGAGATTGTTGTCATGGCACCATAATGCCAGTTCACTTACCTCCTCCTTATAGGCTGACTTGTTGTTGTTGGCTATCGGGCCAACAACCATGGTGTTGTCAGCAAACTTGATGATGGAGTTGGTGTCGTGCAAAGCAACGCAGTCATGGGTGAACCGGGAGTACAGCAGAGGGCTAAGTATACACCCCTCCAGGGCTTCTGTGTTAAGTGTAAGTGTGGCGGAGGTGTTGTTGCCAATCCTCACAGCCTGTGATCTGCGCATCAGGAAGTCCAGGATCCAGTCGCATAGTGTGGTGTCCAAACCCAGGCCTCTGATCTTGGTGGCAAGCTTGGAGGGAACAATAGTGCTGAATGCTGAACTGTAGTTAATGAACAGCATTCTCACATACTGTAGGTGTTCCTCTTGTCCTGATGTGTTAGGGCCATGTGAATAACAATGGAAAACGCATCTTCCATGGATCTGTTGGAGCAGTAGGCAAATTGGAGTGGGTCCAGTGTGCCTGGCATGCTGGCCTTAATGTGGGCCATGACCAGCCTCTCAAAGCACTTCATGATGACTGGCGTGAAGTGGCTAGGTCACCTTGATGTTCTTGGGCACTGGGATGATGGTGGTCTCCTTGAAGCAAGTGGGGAATACAGGTTGAAGATGTCAAAGAAGACAGCTGTCATCTGGTCAGCACACACTCTGAGGACGCGGCCAGGGATGCCATCTGGGCTGGCGGCTTTGTGACTATTCACTCTTTTTCAGAGTTTTCCTCACAACAGCCTCGGAGAGCGAATGCACCTGGTATTCCGGAGCAGCGAGAGCCTTCCTGGATGGCTCGGTATTGTCTGCCTCGAACCGAGCATAGAATTTGTTTAGCTCATCTGGGAGGGAGGCTTTGGTGAGCGCAGCTGGATTTGCCTTCTATATCTAGAGGACTCCTGATACTGTATCTCCAGTAGTAACTATTGCATAATTTCTGACTTAACCTGTTGTCATCTAGTTCTGTCTTTTTGCTAGCTAGGGCCATCTACTTTAAGTGCTGCCCGTCTTCCCAGTAGCCTACTTGGTGTGTGAGCTGCTGACTGCTATGAACTTGCAGATGATTGTTGACACATCAATCAGGATTAAGGGACAGGGCAATTTGTGACTTTTGTTATGTTTGTAATCAGTGGCTGTATTGGAGAGGGAGTGGTTTCTCCTCTCCTAGGCAATCAGCAATTAGTATGGGGAGGTGTGGTCTTCACCTCTGCAAGGCAATTAGCAATTAGTGTTAGTACTTCAGTTTCCCCTGTTTTTTCAGTGGCAGCTGTCCGTGGCGGCTTTGCCGCAAAACTAAGACCGTCACCGAAACAAAGATAGTTCTGCCAAGTTGTTCTACTGAGTTATTCGAGAAAGGAAAGAGAGGAAGGCTCCACACCATTCTCTCAGCTAGTTATTTTCAGATTACGTCATTTTGCTCTTTTGTAGCTTTGGTTTTCTAAACCTGTTCACATTACAGACGCTCCCCACCCCTTGGCTGAAACCCTTTTAATTTAGTGTACCCTGAGTGCACAACCCATGCGGAATTCCTGGACTCTGGCAGCATTTGGAACTGCCGATCTGCGGTCAAGAACGCTGAGTTCATCTCAGCCTTTGCTGCCCTTCAGTCCCTTTACTTTTTGGCCCTGACGGAGACATGAATCACTCCAGAGAACACTACTACTCCAGCTTCTCTCTCTTCATCTGACTACATTTCCTCTCATAGTCCGAGAGCATCTGGTCATTGTGGTGGTGGCACAGGGCTACTTATTTCACCTAAGTGGAGATTTTGTCTTTTCTCCCTCACTCACCTGTCCATTTCCTCATTTGAATTCAATGCTATCACTGTCAATGGTCCAGCCACACTTAACATTGTTGTCATCTATCGTCCACCAAGTCCCCTTAGAGCTCCTCAATGAGCTTGACACCTTGATAAGCTCCAGACATCTGCGTCTAATTTATTTCCAACTCTTTCTTTCCACTCCTTGCCTCTTTTGACATCACCCTTTCCCAGTCCCTTCCCACTCAGAAGGCAGGCAAATACGCTTGACCTCATCTCACCGCAACCCTCCTCCAGGTCTCTGATCACTACTTTGTTTCCTTTTCTGTCTCCCCCTCCTCCAACCCTAACCACTCAGCCACTACACAGATGGTTATGCGCCATTGCAGTCTTCGCTTTCTCTCTCCCACGACTCTTCTTCTAACCTATCATCTCTCCCTTCTGCTAAATCCTTCTCCCTCTTGTCTCCCGATTCTGCCTCTTCGACCCTACTCTCCTCGCATTCCGCATCCCATGACTAGCACTGTCCCCTTTCCTCCCGGCCGGCTCAGCCCTCCCCTCCTGCTCCGTGACTCATTGCGAGCTTACAGAACACGGCTGCAGGCTGCTGAGTGTAAATGGAGGGAAACTAAACTTCCAGATTGCCTATCATCCTTTCACTCCCTCTTGTCTAACTTCTCTTCCTCTGTATCCGCTGTTAAAGCCACTTTCGGAGGCTTTCCGCACTGACAAAGCTGACTCTCTCTCCTATGTTCTCATCCTTCTAGATCTATCCACTGCCTTTGACACCGTGCACCATCAGATCTGCCTGTCCACCCACTCAGGGCTGGGTGTTTCAGGCTATGCACACTCTTCGATTGCATCCTGCCTGGCAGGCTGCTCCTACCAGGTGATGTGGAGAGGATCTGTGTCTGCACCACATACTCTCACTACTGGTGTCCTCCAGGGCTCAGTCATATGCCCTCCTCTTCTCTTACACAAAGTCACTTGGCTTTGTCATATCCTCACATGGTCTCCTATCATTGCTATGCGGATGACACTCAACTACTTTTCTGATTCCTCCCTCTGACACCCAGGTGGAGACACTCCTTTCTACATCAAACCCCTGCAAGTTATCCAGAATGCTGCAGCCCACCTGGTGTTCAACCTTTCCAAGTTCTCCCCGCTCCTCCGCACACTCAACTGGCTTTCAGTCGAAGCTCACATCCACTACAAGATCATGGTACTAATTTACAGAGCAGCAAGAGGAATTGCCCCTTCCTACCTTCGGGCTATGCTCAAACCCTGCACCCCAACCCGAGCATTCCGCCACCTCTGGTGTCTTGGCCCTCCCACCCCTACGGGAGGACATCTCCCGCTCAGCCCAGTCCAAGCTCTTCTCTGCCCTGGCACCCCAATGGTGGAACCGTCTTCTCCCTGAAGCTAGGACAGCAGAGTCCCTGCCCATCTCCCCAAAACATCTGAAACCCTACCTCTTCAAAGAGTATCTTAAATAATCCCACAGCACCCTCCACCCCCTTGTACCCCCTTCTCACGCTCGACCGTGACCACCCCCCACCCCGTCAAAAAAGACTGACACTTGCACTTTACTTTTCCCCCCCTTACTAGCTCTGGCTTTGCTGGTAGCTACTTTATTGAGGAAACGTGTACTTACTATGACTGTGTTATGTGATTGTCCCACCTAACTATCTTATGATGAATGCACTAACTGTAAATCGCTCTGGATAAGAGCACCTGCTAAATATGTCAAATGTAAATGTAGTCCATTATAGTCTCTAGCCCTTGCCACATAGTCCTAGTCTGTAGTCCTTGCCAAAAGTCTGAGTCTGTATTGTATTTATGCGTCCCTAATGAATTTTCAGATTTATCCGTTCATCCAGAGTTTTTGGTTGGGGTATGTCCAGATTGTTATTGTGGCTACAATATCATCAACACATTTCCTAATGAATGCTGACTGACGATGTATATTCCTCAATGTTGACAGGTGAATCTTTGAACATAATATGCAATCAGTATTCTCAAAACAGTCCTGCATCTTTGGGTCTGCCTCCTCTGTCCAGAGTCTGACTATTCTCTGTGTTGGTGGCGCCCTCTTGAGTTGCTGCTTGTAGGCGGGGAGTAGGAACAGAGAGATATGATCTGATTGGCAGAAATAGTCACCTTACTATTTATGGGGGGTCGACTATTCTTGTACAGTTCACTGAGTGCTGCCTTGATGTTTGCTTTGGCGGCATGTACACAGCTGTGATAATGACACACGTGAATTCCCTCTGCATATAGTAGGGTCGGCAGGTCAGGTGAACAGGAGCTCGAGATGTTTTCAACTTCGGTACAGCAGGAATTGTTGATGAGCAAGCATACACCTCCCCCTACTCTTACCAGAAACCACCGTTCGATCCATACGGAAAAATGGAAAAGCCATCTGGTTGAATAGCAGAGTCGACTATATTGTCAGTCAGCCATGTTTCTGTTAAAACAAAGGCACAGCATTCCCTGGTGTCCCTCTGCGATTGAAGCCTTGCTCTGAGTCCACAAAGTTTATTTTCCAGCGATTGGACATTAGCCATTAGAATACCAGGAAGAAGAGGCCGTGTAGCCTGTCTTTTCAGCCTAGCTTGGAGTCTCCCTTTCCTTACTCTTCTTCGTTGCCTTCGGGTTATCTCGGTCAGCAGCAACAGGTAAGCAACTGTGCGCCGAACAAAGGAGAGAATAGTATTCCAGATCTGGGAGGCTGAGAGATGTGTGTAGCTTCCGATTCATGATCCAGAAGTGTTTGTCGGTCGTAAGAAATATTGCAAGGAAAACAAAGTAATAATTTACGCGAAAATAGCCACAAAAAAAGTCGAGCAGGAACCGGCAAGATGCACGCCCTCCTCAGGGCCTCGGGAGTTAGGACCGGTGTGGAAATGTGAGATGTGCATATTTCTCACACTGCTCTTATTACTGCATTAAACCAAAAGTCAGTCTCAGCCCAGCTCATAGAGTCGAGTGGTTAGTACAGTATGGGTGCGTCCCAAATGGCACCCTAGTCCTTATGTAGTTCACTACTTTTGATCAGGGCCCATAGGGCTCTTGTCAAAAGTAGTGCATTATATAGGGTGCCATTTGGGATTTAGCCCATGTAGAGGCAGGAGTCTAGCAGAGAGAGCAGGGAAATGTGGAAAACTTTATGGTGTTTGCTTTAACTATCACAAGTGGCGAGTGACAACTTGAATTGCCTTTTAATGAGGGAGCGAAAAACTCCTAACACCTAGCAATGGCCCCTGGCTGGCTGGGGGTGTTGTGAGCTATACGGCGTCCTCAGCTTATATGTTGTGTCCTTGTCATATGACCTGAATTTCAGCACCTTTCAGGACCTATATTAAGTTTAAATGCAGTGATTAATTCATTCTTAAAGCAGAAGCTATGTCCCCTTACCTCTTTACCCCCACCCTTCCTCCAAATAGTAGGTCCAGCATACTATTTCCCAATCTCCTCATCATTTTAGATATCTTGTACATTGAAACATTACGTGATCCGGTCAGTATTTACAGTCTGTTATGTACATCAGGAATGTAGATTGAATCCAGTGGAAGGAATGGTACTTCTAACACACCTGGGCTTAATACATCTGATAGCATCTTTGGATGAAGACCCAGTCAAACAGATTGAGGCTTATTTTTCATGGTGTGGGTCTCCCACGCATCCTTCCCTGCCTCTCAGATGTATTATCGTGTGAGGTATCTATCCCTGGGACTGAGGTGTTGAGAGTTAGAGTGAGGAAACCTGTGAGAAGTGATTCATTTTTCATATCCAAATTCTAGGACAGGAGCTTGCCCCAAAAATATACATAAAGGAGGTTATAGAATGACGGTAAAGGTCCGCTCACCATTACTAGCCACAATCTTTATTATCTTTAATAAATCTTTAATAAAGCTCTAGTGAAACACACACACACACACACACACACACACACACACACACACACACACACACAGTGAATAACAAAGTTCCACCTCTCTGCAGTGACCCGGAGTACTCCACAGCCCCAATAAGCCCTGGATAGTGTTAAAACTCCTCTCTGTAGACTCGTCACTCTCCCACCACCTCCTAAATGAGAGGTTGTAAAGGCTTGTAAAACTGGAGCTGAACTCTTTGAAATGGCCCTCAGCATCACCGATCCCTTTTAGTCTATGTGATGGTTACGAGGGCCGGGCCATGTCTGCTGTGGCGCTACCTGGCCCTCAAACACTCAGCACCACTCACTCCATAAGTGTTTGTGTGTGTGTGTGTGTGTGTGTGTGTGTGTGTGTGTGTGTGTGTGTGTGTGTGTGTGTGTGTGTGTGTGTGTGTGTGTGTGTGTGTGTGTGTGTGTGTGTGTGTGTGTGTGTGTGTGTGTGTGTGTGTGCCTAATGGTTATTAGGACATTCAGCACCTGGGAATCAACAACACCAGTCACTCCCTCCAGAAGTGAGTGTTTATGTCTGTGTCTGAGTCATGACTGGACTGTGAGTCCAGGGTTCTAGCCCTAGGAACTGTGTTCTTTCTTTCTTTCTCTCTTTCTTTCGTTCTTTTGTTCTTTCTTTCTTTCTCACCGCCCATCCCTCCCTCCTTCCATTTCTGTCTCTCTATGTGATTTTAAGTAGGGTAAGTAGCCTTGGGCTCCCGAGTGGCTCAGGGGTCTAAGTCACTGCATCTCAGTGCAAGAAGTGTCACTACAATTCCTGGTTCAAATCCAGACTGTGTCACATCCAGACGTGATTGGGAGTCCCATAGGGCGGCGCACAATTGGCCCGGGGTAGGCCGTCATTGTAAATAAGAATTTGTTCTTAACTGACTTGCCTAGTTAAATAAAGGTTAAATAAAAACATGTAAAAAATCACATAGGTCCTAGTGATCTACAGTTGGGCAATCTGTTAATGTTGTGCATACGTTACCATAAAGTTCAGCCAAGAGTGATGGGAGAGGACTGAGATGGCTATCGCACACTCTGTATAAACACAGTTGAGATGTAGACTAAGATGGACGTGTCACATTAAACGAGGTTCCCTGCAGGTGCGTTTAACCCACAAGCTCATTTCCTGGAGTAGTACTCTCACTCGCACATTGTCAGGCAGACACAGAGAGAAATGGAACGGCTTGGGTTGTCCCTGTATGCATTAGAGCAATAAAGTTTCACGTTATTATTGTCACGTGCACAAATACAGTGAAATGCCTTTCTTTCTTGTTTTTTCCCAAGAATGCAGTTTTACGACAAAAAAAATGACTAAATTAGTCACGTAGAAGAAAAACACGAGAAAGTAAGTAAGCGATATACACGGTCAGTGCCAGTACCATATTTACAATGTGCAGGGGTACTGGAGTGGTAGGGTTAGATATGTATAAGGGTAAGGTGACTAGGCATCAGGATATATGATCAACAGAGAAGCAGCAGCATACAGTTATATGATTATTGTATTTGACTGTGTGTGCCTATGTGTGGAGTCCGCATGAAGGTGTGTGCATGAGCAAATGAAGTGTGCATAGAGTGAGTGTGAGTGCATAGAGAAATTAAGTAGAACGGTCAATGCAGATAGTCAATTTTTGTTAGCTATTTTGCAGTCTTATGGTTTGGTGAAAGACGCTGTTCAGGATCCTGTTGAGGTCAGACTTGAAGATCCGGTACCGCTTACCGTGCGGAAGCAGAGAGAACAGTCTATGGCTAGGGTGGCTGGAGTCTTTGACAATTTATAGAGGTCCTGGATGGCAGGGAGCTCAGCCCCAGTGAAGTACTGGGCTGTCCGCACCACACTGTAGTAGCATGCGATGTAGGACGGTGCAGTTGCCATACCAAGCAGTGATGCCAGTCAAGATACTTTCAATGGAGGACCTGTAGACATTTTTGAGGATTTGAGAGCCCATGCCAAATCTTTTCAACCTCCCTAGGGGGGAGAGGCGCTGTCGTGCCTTCTTCCCGACTGTTTGCGTATGTGGACCATTTTAAGTCCTTTGTGATTTGGACACCGAGGAACTTGAATTTCTCGACCTGCTCCACTGCAGCCCTGTGATGTGGATGGGGGTGTGCTCACCCCCCATTTTCCTGTAGTCCCTGATCATCTCCTTGGACTTACTGACATTGAAGGAGAGGTTGTTGTTTTGGCACCACACTGCCATGTCACAGTAGGCTGTCTCATCGTCGCAGGTGTTTACGCCCGACCACCACGGTGTCGTCGGGCAAACTTGATGATGGTGTTGGAGTTGTGCGTGGCCACGCAGTCGTGGGTGAACAGGGAGTATAGGAGGAGACTAAGCACACACCCCTTCTCAATTTCTCAACTTTTTTTGGTTACTATACCACCAAATACATTTTGTCCCTGAACTCACCCCTCGTGTGCATTTAACCAGTAAGCCTTATGAGTCTTCTCAAGTACTCCCTGTGTATAGGCCAGGTACTAGTAACCCTGGTTAAGAACCATTGCATTAGAGCCAACCTTAAACCAATCACCTTTGGGTATTCATAGAGTTTTAGCCAAATGTTCTGGCATGGAGTTGTATCCCACATCCTCCTAGTTCCTCAATCCCCAAATCTGGGACCACTACAGGAAGGTCAACTACCCAGGAGGTCTAACGAACATCAATTATTTGTTATTTACCCATTTCCTTTCGTTCGTTCAACCCTGAGAAAGACATCAGTCATTCAACCGCCACTACTGTAGTTGAGCTACAGTATCACACTGTCAGACTGTCACTGTAAACAAGACAGTGTGCCACGAACTGAGATGACTTCATACACACACACACACACACACACACACACACACACACACACACACACACACACACACACACACACACACACACACACACACACACACACACACACACACACACACACACACACACACACACACACACACACACACACACATTGATTTCACACATTATTGCTCTTCCCTCAGAGCTGATATGCTAACATAATTACAGTTATGTCCTAAAACCATTATCCTGTCTCTCTTGATTATGATGTTGATGATCTGCCAAGCCTATGATAGAGTGAACTACAAGAGTCTTGCATCCCAAATGGCACCCTATTCCCGACATAGTGTGCTACTTTTGACCAGAGCCCTGGTCAAAAGTAGTGCACTACATAGGGAGTAGGCTTCAATTTGGGACACATCCAGTGTGTTGTTAGGTGTCTGGTTACTAGGAGTGCGTATTGATGGATCGGCAGGAGTATCGGGCTGCGTTTAGGCCTAATGAGTGTTAATAATGTTAAGTGAGTGTTTCTTAGTGTTAATGAGCGTGCTGCGGTTGACCACGCCGTGACTTAGAACCGTTAAATTAAAGCACTCTGTTTCTGTCAGGGCCACTATTACTAGGCACAGATGGGGAGAGAGACGGGTAGGAGAAAGAGAGTGAGGGAAGGAGAGAGAGATGGATGAGATGGAAAATTGAAAACTGTGCTTTGCGTTATCCATTAGTTTGAGAAGTAAAGTCAAAGCTGGTTCGTTTTGTTTATCAATCTGGGATGAACGAATGTGTGCACATTTTCTATGTACAGTATATTTCAGTCATTCCATCTACATTCCGCGGCTTTGGCCCTGAGCCTCCTGTGTCCCTGTAGGGGGTTCTGTATTCTCCATTTCACTTGTAAACCTTCTCTAATAAAATGAGCAGTGAGTGCGTTTTTTAAGGCAGTAAGTGTATATCACAGATGTTTTGCTGGGTCGGGTTACACACTGAATATCTGTGTTAAAGGAACTATCAGGTCTCCCCTTTCTCGCTTTCATTTTCTCAAGTTCTGTCTCTGTCCTCTCGCTCTCCCTCTACCCCTCCCGCTCTCTATCTATCTGGTTTCACACAGCTGACCCAGCCTCTAGTTCTAGGGGCTTAAACATACTTTTCGATTTTTTTTACCTTTAAGGGTGCAGAGCCCAACCTCATTTATTAAGCTTTTTCTGTGTGTGCGTGTGTGTGTGTGTGTGTGTGTGTGTGTGCGTGCGTGTGCGTGCCACAGGGCACGGCCCAGCCTCGTGAAGTAGCTGCCGTCTGGCCACGCGTGGAGTAGAGGCTGGCTGCTGTGCTTTTACAAGGCGGGAGAGAACACACACACCCACTCTTTACATTTATATCTCCATAGTCAACACACAGGTGGCACAGGTGAGGAGACGCTGGCCTATGCCACCCCTGTGGTCCTAGGACCCCTGCCCAGTGCCTTACTCCCTCCCAGACCCAGATTTAGTCCAATAATCATTACCACTACTGGCCCATAAAGCCTAATGCCCTGGGTCCTCTGACGGAACCTGAGAAGACACTTTTATTGGACCTGGTTATTTATTTGGAATGTCGTTTCATCTGCATGTGGTTCTTGTGGAATTTTGGGTCAAGAGAGAAGGGAGAGGAGAGAGGAGAGAGGAGAGAGAGGCTTAAATATCCTCTTTGTGTGAGTGATGGAGTGGAATCGTTGTGGAATCGTTGGCATCCAGATGTATGTTGTCGTTTACCCTGTTAAGATGTTTAGAGTTTAGATTTAGCCCAGCATGAGTGGTGTGTGTGTATATATAGAAACAGAAATGGGCACTAAAATAGGGAATGGAGTTGTTTATTTATATATATATATATATCAAGCATCCGACAGCCAAATGCACTCACACACCACACACCACACACCACACACACACACACACACACACACACACACACACACACACACACACACACACACACACACACACACACACACACACACACACACCCACACACACACACACACAAAGAGATATGACCAAAGCGAAGCTGCTTACCATAAAACTTGTTGTTGAGGAGCCCAGCCAAACCGCGGGTTCAGTGCTAAATGTCTGAATGCACTTTTTAATGAAGAGGAACTGGCTTGGATCAGCTCTCTTACGGCGTACAGTTATTCCTGTTACCGCAGGCAGGGATATGTGGCTCATAAAATTAGCATGGATAATTAAGATTTTCTTTGTCAGATGCTTAATTATGGGCGGGCTCGATCCCAGCCAACTACGCCATCTCCCAGGGGAACATTGTATTTCCTGATCTACTGAACTGATGGAACCGATTGATTTTGGAGTGTGTAGTTGCTGCTTTCTGTTGATATTGTCAACATTACAGTTACATTGACAATAACATCGTTATGTAGTCCTATGCTTTATATCAAGACATTTCCAGCAGGTACAAATCCAAAGACAAAGGTGTGACAAAGGAACCGTGAATCCCGCTTGTCTTTCACAGACGACTGACGCCATACACACATTTTCTCTCGACTCGTTCAACTCTTGTATTGTGTACATTTGGCGTGAAGTCCTCAGCCTAATCCAGGTTGGGCGTACGCCCCATTATTTTACAGCCGTCCTTTTTCTCTCGAAGTTATGTCTGTAATATGAGATGCGCGCACATTCACGCACGCACACACACACACACACACACACACACACAGCATGGGAGCTGACATGGAGTCATATCCACTCACTGAAACAGATACATCTCCATAGTTCTACATGGTCTCTGTGTTACAGCTGTAGTACGCAGACCCAGCCAAAGCTATTAGCTCATTCTTAGATATCATTCACCAGCAACTCGCTGAGTTATAATCCTTATGGCGTATTATTCTGTCATCTTTGGCTTGATATTTTCATCCATTATTGATTGAATGTGATGTTTTATCTGGAGTGGTTCACTACGTAGCTGTTAGTTTTGGGTCGGCACTGCAGACGGGACAGGCGGGAGGTCCCTTGCGCGAGGGTCACACAGGGTCACAGAGACTTTGATACAATCTTCAGGGAGTTCAACACAGAGCTGTACAGTACAGGTGTGGTATGCTTTTACATATACCATCTCATAGCTAGACAGTACATCTGGGCACGTATTCATAAATCGTATGAAGTAAGAATGCTGATTTAGGATCAGGTCACCCACTGTCCATTTATTACAATCGAAAAGGCCAAACTGATCCTAGATCACCCCTCGTTCTTTGTGAATATCAGGCCTGACCTTTTTGGCGGTCTGTGCATCTGGTGCATCAGCAAGGAATTACATTGTAGTTCTTTTGAACAGCGGACATTTAATGGAAAGGATTTCATATAAATTACACACAGTAGGCTACTGACACACACACACACACACACACACACACACACACACACACACACACACACACACACACACACACACACACACACACACACACACACACACACACACACACACACACACACACACACACACACACACACACACAGAGATGAGCTCTGTGGTCTGATCAAACCACAGAGACATGAGATCCAGGAGGATATTGAAGAGGCCGACGTACTGAGCTGCCATTGTAGACTCAATCAAATCACAGTCACAGGATAAATCGAGTTTGATAGGACTTGATTTGATGCTCTTCCAGCCTTCCTTCTATCCTCTCTATCGTTCCCTCGTTCTATGTGTGTGTCTGTCTCTCTCCTCTCCCTCTCCTCTCCCTCTCTCTAGCCCTATAGGTACAGCCTGCAGTTTATGGGGCGTATGTCTACAGATGCTTATCGTTCCTGTGGAGTGGAGCATTGTGTGTATGCAAACCTGTCAGACACCATGGGAAAGGAGTTTGTGGTGTGGCATGGGTAGAAACCATTCAACGGATAGAGCAGGAGTCCATGCAGAGGTTAATCAGCTCCTTGGGGTCACAGATGGAGGGAGGGGTAGATGGATGGAGGGAAGGAGGGATTGGAGGGGACAGGGAAGGGGGTTTTCTGTACCCCAAGCAAACAGGCCAGATAAGATCAGAGTGGAGAAAGAGCAGCTGGAAGCCTTCCTGACTTAACCCTTTACTCCGCCTTGCACACATTCCTCTCTTTACCCCTCTTTCTCTCTCGCTCCCTCTTTTCCCTCCACATGCTTTCCCCCCCTTTTTACCTTCCTCTATCCTTCTTTAACCCCCTCTCTTGTCCTCTCTCCTGTTTGTTTCACTTCATTCCCTTGTATCACATCTTCCTCCCTGTCTCCTCTCTTTCTTGGACATTGTTGTACCTCTTTCGTTCTCCCTGCGCTCTCTTCTTCTCCCTCACTCCTCATCCTCCTCTCCCTCTCTTCCCCTTCCTCCCCTGACCCCTCTCTCTTCAGGGGCTCCTGTAAAGTTGGGTCAGACGTTCACGTGTAATGCAATGTCTTTTCTATGTCCTTGCTCTGCTCTTTGACCATATTCATTAATACACACCTCTCGAACCATCATATCCCCTTTCATGTGTTCCCCAAAGACACGGCCCTGCCGTCACAGTAGACCTAACAATTTCTAGAATGACCTCCTCCATATGTGTGTGTGAAGCGTGCGGTGTGCGTGTGTGTTCAACAAGATAATGGCACAGCAAAAATGCTACTTGGCACCTGTGCAAACTAGTTTTGTCCGTCTTGTTTTGAATATTAAGTTAAGTCGTTATTTAATCCCTGTTAATTACATTTTTGTAAAGTAAAAGGTGTTGGACGTCCTTTGTACCATTGTGGACATTTTGAACAGAGTTGATATGAGACTGACTAGGAGAATGTTTCAAACCCAATCCGTCTGTGATGTCTTGGAATGATTGTCATGTATATTTAGTTGACTGGCACGGCGTGAAGGTCATCACAAAAACAGCTGTTGTTGTCGGCCACATCTATTTTGGCCCCCTGTCCTAACGATATTTTAGGACAGTCCTCCTGTCTGACAGTTCAACGCACGCTGTTTGAATATCACATTAAAATGCCAGGGAGTTATGATTCTAATAACAAGAAGGAATTAAATTGACTTTGACCGGTCACTGATACACATATGACCCGTTAGCGTTAGACATATTTTTGCTAAGGAACACAGTTCCAAACTGCTAATGTTTGTTCAGCCTACCCTCCTCTCTGCTCTTTCCCCAATAACTTCCCCACCTCTTGACCTGTTAGTTAAAACAGACCCTCATAACCCTCTCTTCCACAGCCTTCCACCCCAAACCACCCCACTTAGTGGTCCTAAATACCAGATGCCAGCAGCCCCCTCCACCAGACCCCGCCCCACCAGACTCTGTACCCCCAACCCAGACCCTTCCCCTAGGAACTGGGGTCTCCATCAGCAGTCTGGCGCTCTGCTGTTCCGGAGGGCTAAATGGGTGCGGGGGGGATGTGGAAGATGTAAGGTGGTTGTGGAGGGTTGTGTTGTGTATTGGGGGGGGGGGGGGGGGTGGAGGTGCTCTTCTGGAGGTTGATGATCGGGTAATGAACACCCTGCAGCACTGCCAACTATCAATCCTCAGCTCTCTGACAAACCAGTGACAGAGCGGATTAACACAAACCTAAACTCACACCCCCAGACCAAGTCATGCCTCAGCCCATGCCTAAACTTCCAAGCCCTAAACTCCTACCCCAGCCCAATTCCAGGCCCACCCTGAATCACATCTCTCCACAGGTCTCAGAGAGGACAGGAATGTATCCAGAGACTGTAGCCAGACTCTGCTGGGGTCCTGTTGCAGTTGGAGCTGTTTTTACAATCGTCTGTGAGTCTCTCTGTGGTTTCATCCAGAACACCAGGACAGATAGATGCAGATACAGGCAGGCTGCAGCCCCAGGACACACAGACATGGTTAGAGCAGGGTAAACAAACATGGCACAGTGAGGAGTCAGGGATAAACACACACAGGCACACAGAGACGCACACACTCTCATGCACGCACACACAGACGCATGCACGCAATCCACGTATACACGCACACACGGAGGGTTGGGGAGTAAGTGATTACAGTTAAATATTGTAATCTGATTACCGATACTTTTGAAAAACTAGATGATTACTTCTTCGATTACTTTTCAATTCAGTAAGGATGTTTGTGGGGGTAAAAAATGCATTATGAAACCTTTCTGTTTTATCAGTGACATTCAATTCAGCATTGAAAATCGGCGCACGTTTAAGTTTGTTCCACCTGAGTGAGTCTGGCCACAAGTCAGAGACCACTATGATGACCCACCAAATGATTACATTTAGAAAGTAACCTTCCCTGACCTACACACACGTGAGTTTGGGATTGAACCAGAGAGAGAGAGAGAGAGAGAGAGAGAGAGAGAGAGAGAGAGAGAGAGAGAGAGAGAGAGAGAGAGAGAGAGAGAGAGAGAGAGAGAGAGAGGGAGAGGGAGAGAGAGAGAGAGAGAGAGAGAGAGAGAGAGAGAGAGAGAGAGAGAGAGAGAGAGAGAGAGAGACAGAGACAGAGACAGAGACAGAGACAGAGACAGAGACAGAGACAGAGACAGAGAGAATGTACAAATGAATATCAGAACCAGACCAGGTCTGGACTTATCCCTTCTTCCTTGGGGGCACAAAATAGGACTATTGTTGTCTGTCCTCTGTGGTGACTTTCTCTCTCTCACACCAGCCACCTCTTTTCTTCTTGCTCTAAATGTTTGTGCATGTTATCAAATCAATATTGGGAGAAAAGTATGCATCCTCTTTATACGAACCCCTCCCTCTCTCTCTCTGATGGTCCGGGCTGGGCACTGTGGGTTCTGTGGTGTGGGTACCCTGGTGTCACAGCAGTGGTGTGGTGTGGTTCTGTGGTGACAGAGAGAAGACAACCAGGCAGGAGGGCTCTTTAAGCCTTCCCTACTAGGTTACCGCTCAGCCTAAATACAGCCTACAGACCAAGGACCAGCAATCTTTCATTACACCCTCTGATTTCCTAATTCATACCCAAGTGGGGCCTATGTGTGCCGGGCCAGCACTGCCTGTACTGATGGGCATACACACACAAACGCAGACACTTGCATGCACACACAGATACACGCACACACACACACACACACACACTGAGCATCGCTCTCCAGGACCCAACACATGTTAGCACCAACAGGACTTGCTGTATCTGCCTCTGTAGAAACGGAGAAGAATGACTAGAATGACCATACCCACTACTGTTCTATGTGTTCAATTTATATGCTGTCCTCAGTCTCTATGAATTCAGCCAATACTCAGAGTAGACTCATTACAAAGAATAGTTTTCTGTATATAGAAATATAATCTAGATTATATTTCTATGGTTCTGTATTTGTTATTGTGATGTATAATTGACTTCAATATTTCCATTGCAACATGACATGTCTTTCTGTGGTGTACAGTATACCTCTCCACAGCTGTAGGCTGATCCTAGATCTGTTCTTGTCATTACTGAGATCATGTCTCTCCACAGAACTGTCCCCATTTCCTCCCTTTCCTGTCCTGCCCTGCTCTCTCTATCCTACCTCTCTCTCTCTTATCTCTCTCTCTCTCTCTCTCTCTCTCTCTCTCTCTCTCTCTCTCTTCTCTCTCTCTTATCTCTTATCTCTCTCTCTCGCTCTCTCTCTCGCTCACTCTCTCGCTCTCTGAGTTACAGTGCTGGTGCACAGATGTTTAGGCCATCACGTTGGATATATCTCTGAGGGAAGGAGGGATGGGAGGAATAAAAGGAGAAATAATAATACTGTCGAACATGAATTGACCCTGTATGCACGCTCTCTGTCACTTTCTCTCCTTCTCTGTTCAATTCAATTTCAGTTCAAGGGCTTTATTGGCATGGGAAACATATGTAGAACAAAAGTGAAATAAACAATAAAAAATGAACAGTAAACGTTACACTACAAAAGTTCCAAAGGATAGAGAAATGTCAAATGTCATATTATGGCTATATACAGTGTTGTAACGATTTGCAAATAGTTAATGTGCAAAAGGGAAAATAAATAAACAGCACATTCAGAAAGTATTCAGACCCCTTGACATTTTCCACATTCTGTTACGTCACAGCCTTATTCTAAAATGGACAAAATCGTTTTTCCCCCTCATCAATCTACACACAATAGCCCATAATGACAAAGCAAAAACCGGTTTTTAGAAATGGTTGCAAATGTATAGAAATACCTTATTTACATAAGTATTCAGACCCTTTGCTATGAGACTCGAAATTCAGCTCAGATGTATCCTGTTTCCATTGATCATCCTTGAGATGTTTCTACAACTTTATTGGAGTCCACCTGTAGTAAATTCAATTGATTGGACATGATTTGGAAAGGCACACACCTGTCTATATAAGGTCCCACTGTTGACAGTGCATGTCAGAGCAAAAACCAAGCCATGAGGTCAAAGGAATTGTCCGTAGAGCTCCGAGATAGGATTGTGTCGAGGCACAGATCTGGGGAAGGGTACCAAGACATTTCTGCAGCATTTAAGGTCCCCAAGAACACAGTGGCCTCCATCATTCTTAAATGGAAGAAGTTTGTAACCACCAAGACACTTCCTACAGGTGCCCACCTGGCCAAACTGAGCAATCCGGGGAAAAGGTCCTAGTTCAGGGAGGTGACCAAGAACCCGATGGTCACTGACAGAGCTCCAGAGTTCCTCTGTGGAGATGGGAGAACCTTTCAGCAGGACAACCATCTCTGCAGCACTCCACCAATCAGGCCTTTATGCTAGAGTGGCCAGACGGAAGCCACTCCTCAGTAAAAAGGCACATGACAGCCCACTTGGAGGAAACCTGGCACCCTCCCTACAGTGAAGCATGGTGGTGGCAGCATCATTCTGTGGGGATGTTTTTCAGCGGCAGGGACTGGGAGACTAGTCAGGATCGAAGGAAAGATGAACGGAGCAAAATACAAAGAGATCCTTGATGAAAACCTGCTCCAGAGCGCTCAGGACCTCAGACTGGGGGCGAAGGTTCAACTTCCAACAGGACAACGAACCTAAGCACACTCCCCATCCAACCTGTCAGAGCTTGAGAGGATCTGCAGAGAAGAATGGGAAAAACTCTCCAAATACAGCTGTGCCAAGCTTGTAGCGTCATACCCAAGAAGACTCGAGTCTGTAATCGCTGCCAAAGGTTCTGAGTAAAGGGTCTGAATACTTATGTAATTGTGATATGTCTGTTTCTTTATAAATTTACAAAAATCTTGTTTTTGCTTTGTCATTATGTGGCATTGTGTGTAGAGTGTTGAGAGGAAGAAAACAATTTGATCAATTTTAGAATAAGGACGTGAAGTAACAAAATGTGGAAAAAGTCAAGGGGTCTGAATACTTTCTGTAAGCACTGTAAATACAGTATGGCTTATATTTACAATGGTGTTTGTTTTTCACTGGTTGCCCTTTTTTTGTGGCAACAGGTCACACATCTTGATGCTGTGAGTGCGCACTGTGGTATTTCACCCAATATATATGGGAGTTTCTCAAAATTGGATTTGTTTTCGAGTTCTTTGTGGGTCTGTGTAATCTGAGGGAAATATGTGTCTCTAATATGTTCATACATTTGGCAGGAGGTTATGAAGTGCAGCTCAGTCTCCACCTCATTTTGTGGGAAGTGTGCACATACTGTAGCCTGTCTTCTCTTGAGAGCCAGGTCTGACTACGGCTGCCTCTCAAAAGCAAGGCTATGCTCACTAAGTCTGTACATAGTCAAAGCTTTCCTTCAATTTGGGTCAGTCACCGTGGTCAGGTATTCTGCCACTGTGTACTTTCTGTTTAGGGCCAAATAGCATTCTAGTTTGCTCAGTTTTTTTGGTAATTCTTTCCAATGTGTCAAGTAATTATCTTTGTCTTTTCTCATTATTTGGTTGGGTTTAATTATGATGCTGTTCTGTGGCTCTGTTTGTGTTTGTGAACAGAGCCCCAGCACCAGCTTGCTTAGGGAACCCTTCTCCAGGTTCATTTCTGATGGCTTTATTATGGAAAGTTTGGGAATCGCTTCCTTTTAGATGGTTGTGGAATTGAACGGCTCTTTTCTATATTTTGATAATTAGCAGGTATCGGCCTAATTCTGCTCTGCATGCATTATTTGTTTTTTTCATGTTGTACACTGATGATATTTTTGCAGAATTCTGCATGTAGTCTCAATTTGGTTTTTGTCCCATTTTGTGAATTCTTGGTTGGTGAGCGAACCCCAGACCTCACAACCATAAAGGGCAATGGGTTCTATAAATTATTCAAGTTTTTCTTTTGCCAGATCCTAATGGTAAGTCGAATTTTATGTTCCTTTTGAATAGCTTAGAAGGCCTTTCTTGCCTTGTCTTTCAGATCATTCACAGCTTTCTGGAAGTTACCTGTGACGCTGATGTTTATGTCGAGCTACGTATAGTTTTTTTTGTGCTCTAGGGCATTTGTGATCCTGGCAGTTGGACCTTTTTTTTCTTACTGAAATTTACTGTCAGGGCCCAGGTCTGACAGAATCTGTGCAGAAGATCTAGGTGCTGCTGTAGGCCCTCCTTGGTTGAGGACAGAAGCACCAGATCATCAGCAAACAGTAGACAATTGACTTCAGATTCTAGTAGGTTGAGGCCAGGTGCTGCAAACTGTTCTAGTGCCCTCGCCAATTCGTTGATATATATGTTGAAGAGGGTGGGGCTCAAGCTGCATCCCCGTCTCACCCCACGGCCATGTGGAAAGAAATGTGTGTGTTTTTTTACCAATTTTAACCGCACACTTGTTGTTTTTGTACATGGATTTCATAATGTAGTTTTATAATGTTGGATGTCTCTCTCTCTCTCTCTCTTTCTCTCCAGCTCTCTCTCAAGCACACTCTCTCTCATTCTCTCTCTCCATCCTCGAGCCTGCAACGTTATCCATGACCTTAGCCTATATGCGCCATCTCTTTATCCCCTCGTCTTTCTCACCATCCCTCCATCCGTTCAGAACATGATCTTCTCTACTCAGTTACCCACACACTCACCCTTCTCCATCTGTGTGACCGTCTTTTTCCTCCTGCACCCGTCATCCTTCCCGTTCCTCCTGCTCTCCATCCGTGTATGTGGGGTATGTCGTGTATTTCTGCTAATCCCAGTACACAGTCCCTCTCTACTCCATATAGCCCGGTGGGCCACCAGAGACACACACGTTAGCCTGTTAGCACTCTAAGTAGAACTCTGTGAATTCCTCTGATTGTTTTTAATGAAGCCACTTGCTGTTGGGGATCAGGCCAGGGTTTATATATAGCCTGTAGTTAAGTCTAGGCTCAGACTCCAGTTCCTTGTCAGGTGTCTATTGTAAGACTCATGGCACAAGTGTGGGCCTGTTCCAGACAGGAGGATGTGTGTAGGGGCTTAGTGAGTGTGTGTGTCTGATGGCTATATATACATTGTGTGTGTGTGTGTGTGTGTGTGTGTGTGTGTGTGTGTGTGTGTGTGTGTGTGTGTGTGTGTGTGTGTGTGTGTGTGTGTGTGTGTGTGTGTGTGTACATTGCATGCTTGTGTCCAAGCGCGAAGGGCTTGACATGTAAGCCTAGCCTGCTATTGATCAGGTCCGGAGATGGAGAGGGAGATTGTCACCTCTGTGAGTGGACAGATAAAGGCATTAGGAGATAGACATATGGAGGTGTGATTGAATGGATTCTTCTGGTCCAAATGAAGCAGCAGAGTGATGAGCCTGACCCTGAGCGAGAAATCATGAAATCTGAAATCTGACAGGATCCTGTGGTTTGCTGGCCATATGGCGACTATAGGAACAGGTGAGGACGGGAGAGAGAGGGAAGAGTACAGTTTTCATTTATTAGGTGGGTGCTTATATGTCGTATTTTACACATGTACAAGTTTGTATTATACACGTGTGAATTGGAAATTCGTTTTTTTGCATATCCAACTCCCCCTGAGACGTCCTCGGAGAGTAGGGTCACGGCCAGGGATCCGCCATTATTGAGGGCGACCCTGGAGCATTTAGGGTTAAGTGCCTTGCTCAAGGGCCCTTTTCACCTCGTTGTCTCAGGGATTTGAACCATTGACCTTTTCGACTACTGGCCGAATGCTCTTAAAACCGCTAGGCTACATGCCACAGTTACACTCCCACTGTGGGGTTAGTGCTGGGTGGCAGGTCGTGCATCAACACTTCATCCCACCTGCTCCTCCTGTGTGTTTAACTTGTGTGTGTGTGTGTGTGTGTGTGTGTGTGTGTGTGTGTGTGTGTGTGTGTGTGTGTGTGTGTGTGTGTGTGTGTGTGTGTGTGTGTGTGTGTGTGTGTGTGTGTGTGTGTGTGTGTGTGTGTGCGCGTGCGTGAGTTGGTTTTGTTTTTCTGTGTTTGTGCTGGTCTGTGCTATCTATCCCTAACTAATTCAACCTCTTGTCGTCTAACTTCCATATCATCAGATCATTTCCCGTGAAAGCAAATAGTCCCCCCACCTACCTCGATCGCCCCGTTGCCAACAAATCACTCAGCGAGTCTAATTTGCTGCGTGTTTTCTCAGCCCCCACATTAGGCGTTTAGACTTATGTTAATGAGAGGTTCTCCTGCCAAAGTGAAATCGGCGAGATGCAAGTCAAACAGAATGGTAATAACCTGACTGTGAGTCCTGGCATTGGCCCTGTCCATAGAAATATAATCTATTAGATTATATTTCTATGGCCCTTTCCCTACGCTGATAGAAGCCTTTAGGCATGGATGGAGGCCTAGGCTATACGGACACATGATCATTTCTTACAAGTTATATCTAAGACATGTATGTCTTTATAGAGGTGAATGAGATTACTGGCTGAATTCCTACAGACTTGTACTCTAACCCCTGGATTACCATTTTACATACATGTATTTCTGTTAGATTCCCTCGGGTTGTTTTTGAATGCTTAGCACGCCAGCCTTCATTTCTGTTGTAAAAGTCCGAGACAGATACCCAGACCTCACTCATACACACACCACACAGTGATGTGTGGTATTTACATCATCCAGGTGAGGATGGGATCTGGAATGAGCATGACTGTGAGGATTCCCACAGCATGTACCATCCAACCAGGGCCCTGCAGTAACAGACCGGCGTTCACGTCGACGAGGTGTGTTGTTTTGTGGCCTTCCGTGATGACCTGTATATGTGTGTGTTTGTGTTTACGTGTGTAAGGGGTTCCCTTGGTGAGGGGTCATCATCCTTGTACTGGGCATACCTGGTATAAGGTCTCCTCTTAAGACATAGTGACATCCAGCACCCCCCCCCCCCCCCCCCCACCCCCCCACATACACACATGTACGTGCATATAATGGTGAAGCTGAGCTGAACATCCCAGGTAATACATTTTCCATGCGTGTCTTTGGAAGTAGACTCCCAACATACGAGAGCACGTTTTATTTCATTAAAGGCATGTAACCTTTATACTTGGGGTTTAACACTGCACTATTTCTAGTTTTCATTAACATTCTTAGTCCGTTCCGTCTATTTTTGTCCGTTTTCGATGTTGAATTAAGAAATAATTCTGCAAATCGGTTTAACGGTTTAAGATGACGAGGGATAGTCATTAAGATGAGTGTGAAATGAAGGAAGGTCATTTTCATGTCTTTCGCATGTTCACCTATCTGCACATTACTACGGCCGTTCATATCTGCACTTCCTAGCATGTCATCAAGCTCTCCTCTAGACATCTGTATGGGAGATAAAGACGATCTGTAGCTATGCCCATGTTGAGAAGGTGCCGTGATCATGCTCTCCAAGAATGACCTCTGTCATTAAAGATGTACTTTACATATCACACTGAAGAGATACAGTCAACAGAAGGGTTGATGATAAGTACAGTTTGTAAGAAAATAAAAAAAAGAGGTGTGGAATTTGACAATTACCTGTGGAACCGAATGTTCCTTAGAACACTGAGGATTCCCTGTGGAACTCTGAATGTTCCATCGATTTACATATGAAGTAATGAATGCTTTTTTAGAAGTGTCAGAAGTTCACGTGGAACACTGAATGTTCTAATGGGTCAGTATGGGCAGGGTGGAATGACTTGGCCCGGTTGTCTCTGTGATGTGATGCTGAATGTCTGGTGTCATATTCAGTGTGTGTGTGTGTGTGTGTGTGTGTGTGTGTGTGTGTGTGTGTGTGTGTGTGTGTGTGTGTGTGTGTGTGTGTGTGTGTGTGTGTGTGTGTGTGTGTGTGTGTGTGTGTGTGTGTGTGTGTGTGTGTGTGTGTAGTTAGCATTCTCTACGGGCCTCTGCCCCCTTGGTGTGTAACGTTAGCCAGTCCGCTGCCACAATGGCATGTACCAGTTGAGCATTATTGTGGAGCAGGCCCCTTCACCCCCTGTCACCCCCTCACCCCTTCACTCAGAGGATGTCTGAGGGAGGAGAGGGGAAGGACAGTGTCACCTTGTGGGACTAGAACCTGTCAGACAGACAGACAGACAGACTGTCAGAAGACTGGGGCTCAGCCAAGATTCTTAGAACAAAGCCTGCTGCCAGAGGGGAGGAGAGTACAGTTCACCCATAGTACTACTCACTCACACATACCACATAGCATTACAGTACACACACACACACACACACACACACACACACACACACACACACACACACACACACACACACACACACACACACACACACACACACACACACACACACACACACACCACACAATGCCGTGCCACCATCATTTCTGTCATCTCAGTAGTTTTATTTGCCATATTACACCAAGATTATAAAGCTTTATTACCTTACTGCCAGCCCAATGTCGCGCTGTCATTGTTGTTAGTCTGTGTGTGGCTGTTGTATACTGTACTGCTGACTGCACAGTTGATAATGAACCTCAGGCTCCCTACGGTGGCCATAATTGACCAGTTAAACGGTAGAGCACAAGCCAACGCTGTGTGTGGCCATGCATGGCTAGGCATGTTCTCACTCTCCCACAGGCTGTGTCCCAAATGGCACCTTATCCACTATATAGTGCACTACTTTTGACCAAGACCCTTAATGCACCCTGACCAAAAGTAGTGCACTGTAAAAGTAATAGGTTGCTCTTTGGGATGCTCTCTCTATCCCCTCAGGGAGGCTTGCCTTGCCACTATCCCCTCAAGGCTTTCTTTAAGAGGTTTCAGGCCTGGGTGTTCTAGAGTATTCTGTTACAATCACTTTCAGAAATGGAATATGAAATGTGGTAAGGAGGTGGGGAGAGTCGGCCAATTGGGATAAATAGAGAGGAAGACAGAAGCCAGACAGAGGTGTGTGTGTGTGTGTGTGTGTGTGTGTGTGTGTGTGCGCGTGTGTGTGTGTGTGTGTGTGTGTGTGTGTGTGTGTGTGTGTGTGTGTGTGTGTGTGTGTGTGTGTGTGTGTGTGTGTGTGTGTGTGTGTGTGTGTGTGTGTGTGTGTGTGTGTGACCTAGAACAAGCACTAGACACCTTTTCCTTGCTCCTACTCCTTCAGTGTCTGGGAGATCTGAAGGCACCAGATAGGTGACAATACGGATGTAGGATCTTAATTTGAGCCAGTTTGCCACAGCAGGAAAATAATCCTGCAGCAACAGGAAATCTGAATTATTATATGGATTATAATTAATGGACATTTTTTTTAGGGGTTAATACATTTTTCAAACTTTAGAAGCCTATTTTAACCTTGAATACACTACAAGTTTGCATTTCCTGCTCTGGCGGAAAATTCTTAGCAACAAAAGAGTGATCAAATGAAGATCCTACATCTGTATATGGTGATTTCTTCAGCTAGCCCTTCCAAAAGGTTAGACTTCCATCAAATGCTGTTTCATCACATCTGCAAACACAAAACGGGTTGCGGCTAGGGCTTGTCTTTTGACTGATCCAAAGTCACTGAAACTGACAGTCCCAAATAAGGACAATGGAGGCAGAACAATCCATCTGTCAGCAAACTTCTGTCGCTCATACTGTATTTATAAATATATGGCTGTGATGTGATGCCCTTGTGTTTACATCATACATCATGACAGTGATCTCAGCTATCCTGTCGGTGGTAAAAATGGAAAATCATTGCATTATCAGCAAATGTGGTCTCTACTCTCTTTTCAAACACACAAGCATTGTCAAGTCCATTATAAATGTTGAAATTCCACTGGAAAGACCAACAATTTCTACAGACTACATCACTGCAGAGTTGAGCAGAAAAATCCCAATCACTGTTGTTTTGAAACTGGTCTGTATAGATGTCAGTTGTGGTCCGGCAGTTCAGAGAATGAGGGCATTTGGGTTTTCCTGATTGTGTATTCTGCTGATGTTCTCATGTAAACATAGCTAAACATCTGGATGTGCGTGCGTACGTGCGTGCGTGCGTGCGTGCGTGCGTGCGTGCGTGCGTGCGTGCGTGCGTGTAGGTTCATGTCAAATCACACTTTGTTTGTCACACACCGAATACAACTGGAATATAAATACACTTTACCGTGAAATACTTGCTTACGAGCTCTTCTCAACAATGCAGAATTTAAAAAAATAATTATAAAATAGCAACACAAGAGGAATGAAATAAAATACACAACAGTGGAGTTGTATACAGGGAATACCAATACCAGATCAATGTGCTAAGATACGAGGTATGAGGTATGAGGTAGATATGCGACTTGGCATCCGAATAGATAATAAGAGTAAAATAAAGAACAGAGTAGCAGCAGCATATGATGAGTGAAAAGTGTGTGTGTGTGTGTGAGAGTGTGCATGTGTGTGTAATGTGAAGTTATGTGTGTTTGTGTTGTGTCAGTCTGCGTGTGTGTGTTGTGTGTGTGTGTGCGTATGTAGTGTATGTAAATGTGTGTGTGTGTTTTGTTTGGGAGTGTCAACGTAGTGTGTGTGAGTGAGAGTATATATGGTTTGTGTATATAGTGAGCGTGTGTAGCAGGGCCGGTGTTATGAGCAGGCCTTAGGAAGCTTGGCCCGCCCTACCGTACCTCCTTGCCCGTCCTAATAAATATTGAAATGTTGATCATTTATTTGACCCGAGACGGGCGTCGACAGAAAGACGCATCAATCTCAGTTAAAGCATCCGAGTGAGCGAAACAGTGCCCCTCTGTCTCAGTAGAAGTGGACCATGTACAGTTGAAGTCGGAAGTTTTCATACACCTCAGCCAAATACATTTAAATGCAGTTTTTTCACAATTCCTGACATTTAATACCAGTAAAAATTCCCTGTCTTAGGTCAGTTAGGATCCCCACTTTATTTTAAGAATGTGAAATGTCAGAATAATAGTAGAGAGAATGATTTATTTCAGCTTTTATTTCTTTCATCACATTCCCAGTGAGTCAGAAGTTTACATACACTCAATTAGTATTTGGTAGCATTGCCTTTACATTTTTTAACTTGGGTCAAACGTTTCGGGTAGCCTTCCACAAGCTTCCCACAATAAGTTGGGTGAATTCCTGACAGAGCTGGTGTAACCGAGTCAGGTTTGTACAGTATTATATAATGTAGCACAGCTGGAGTCAAGTTGTTTGTTTTTTATTTGACTTGTTTTTCATTGTGAGTCAGTCACTGTTAATGCTGTATTCAAGCGTCTCAAAATGGACATTTTTGCTCGCACACGCTTTTTCAGTTCTGCCCACAATTTATATATAGGACTGAGGCCAGGTTTTTGTGATGGTCACTCCAATACCTTGACTTTATTGTCCTTAATGCCACAACTTTAGAAGTATGCTTACATTTGGAAGACCCATTTGCAACCAAGCTTTATAACTTCCTGACTGATGTCTTAAGATGTTGATTCAATATATCCACATAATTTTCCTCCCTCATGATGCCATCTATTTTGTGAAGTGCACCAGTCCCTCCTGCAGCAAAGCAGCCGCACAACATGATGTTGCCACCCCCGTGCTTCACGGTTGGGATGGTGTTCTTTGGCTTGCAAGCCTCCCCCTTTTTCCTCCAAACATAACAATGGTCATTATGGCCAAACAGTTCTATTCTTGTTTCATCCTTCCAGAGGATATTTCTCCAAAAAGTACGATATTTGTCCCCATGTGCAGTTGCAAACAGTAGTCTGTCTTTTTTATGGCGGTTTTGGAGCAGTGGCTTCTTCCTTGCTGAGGGGCCTTTCAGGTTATGTCGATATAAGACTCGTTTTACTGTAGATATAGATACTTTTTTAAGTGTTTCCTCCAGCATCTTCACAAGGTCCTTTGCTGTTGTTCTGGGACTGATTTGCACTTTTCGCACCAAAGTTCGTTAATCTCTAGCAGACAGAACGCGTCTCCTTCCTGAGCGGTATGACGGCTGCGTGGTCTCATGGTATTTATACTTGCGTACTATTGTTTGTACAGATGAACGTGGTACCTTCAGGCATTTGGAATTTGCTCCCAAGGATGAACCAGACTTGTGGAGGTCTACAATTTTTTTTCTGAGGTCTTGGCTGATTTATTTTGATTTTCCCATGATGTCAAGCAACGAGGCACTGAGTTTGAAGGTAGGCCTGGAAATACATCCAGAGGTACCTCCAATTGACTCAAATGATGTCAATTAGCCTATCAGAAGCTTCTAAAGCCATGACGTCATTTTCTGGAATTTTCCAAGCTGTTTAAAGGCACAGTCAATTTAGTGTATGTAAACTTATGACCCACTGGAATTGAGATACAGTGAATTATAAGTGAAATAATCTGTCTTTAAAGAATTGTTGGAAAAATGACTTGTATCATGAGTGGTTGAAAAACGAGTTTTAATGACCCCTACCTAAGTGTATGTAAACTTCCGACTTCAACTGTATCTGATGCTGTCTGGACCGAAAGAGTATGGCATGTCCATACTATTTCTGCCCAGGCAGCATCAGATACATGGGCTACATATAGAGGGGTACTGTTTCGCTCACTCAGATGCTTTCTCCGGTGATATAGTTTCAGCAGAGAGGAAGAAGTGAAGCGAGAGGGCTCACTTTTTGCCAAAATCTGTCCAGTGTAAGCCCAACGTGTTTCTATGGGAATAATATGCAGACCTAAGCTTTTCGCCTGACTTCCCACCTTTGGGACAAAGACTCCCATTGTTAGAGCAGAGACATGAGCATCTCATCATTATATACAGATCTCTGGTTTCAGCCTCTTTTCTCGAATTGGAAAGGAAAGTTGGCGGGTGCACAGTGTACTGTTAGGATGCTGGATTGCCCTAAAGTAAATTGATGTTTAGTCAAAAGGATGCTGGATTGCCCTAAAGTAAATTGATGTTTAGTCAAAATTATATAATTACTCCTGTCTAAATAAAACCATTCAAAATACTTCACCAGGGAGCATGACTTAGCAACAGAGGATCATTAGCTTCTTTACATTTTTTTTGCTGTGGATTGTTTCAAATTGTTTCTAATTTAGGTAGTGCGCGTGGCAGTAGGTCTAGCTGATTGAGTTGCGGCTGTCAGTGAAAAGCTTCTAAAATATGTGTGACGATAATGTGTCTTGAGTATAATGTTGCATCAGGAAGTAGGGGAGGGGGGTGTGGCGAAGATATGGTGCGTCTCTCTCCAGAATGCATGCATATGGAGGCAAGTGCTCATTTGCCCATGTCTTATTTCTGATTGTCTTAACTCACCACGTACACCACACATTTATTCTTCGCCTCACACAAGTCAACAAAATCCGTTTTGTTTTTACATCCATTGCGAATGACAGTTCCTCAGTATTCGGCCTTGAAAATCACCAAGCCTCGGTGTGAAAGAACAAAATAGTATGCTCTGATGATCCTATATATATCCAGTGGAAATGTCATAAGAAACAGCTTACTGTCCTGAGCTCACTGGCGCAGGAAACTTTGAGTGCCCGGAAAGGCTAGTTGATACAAAGCTCTTAAAATATTTGATGATTACGTTTCTCTAAAACAGGCTATAGACTACATGTGCACCACCAGGTCAGAACAGTAGGTGAAATTAAGAGGGGAAAGGGACCAAATTAGTATTACTTAGTATTAGTATTACTTTCTTATCTACAGTATACATATCTCCTTGGCATATTACATCAAGACATTTTTGGACTCACCTTGTTGTACTGTGCTCACTTGAACAGGAAGGTGGTGATTTTGTCATCAAACTTTGTCATCAAAGTCTGGCCTTCTCTGGATTTATGGTGCTTTCAAGACAACTGGGAACTCAGAAAAAAAACAAGGTTGAATCATGATGACTTCAGTGATCTTCAGTTCGGACCTCTAGAAAGAGGCCCGAGTTCCCGACTTGCATAATCGTTGAAAATGTATTTTCTCAGTTGGAGCTTGTTTTTTTCCGAGTTCCCAGTTGTCTTGAACTCACTGAAGTCAGATTTCCCAGTTCCGAGTTTCCAGTTGTTTTGAGCACAACAAAAGTTATGCTGGATTGACTGCATGGCCAATGTTCAATGTTTATCCTTTTAAGCTTGGAAAAGAGACCCTTAAACCCAGACTTGGGACCACACGCCCACTCCACTGAATAGCAGGCTAGTGATTGCTTTGCAATGCTTGCAGTTAGCCACTGATTCCTTCCAAACTCAATTATTATTATTATTTTTTTTTTACATTGTTTGCAATCTGATATGTGACTCGTATTAATGCCAAAATAACATGCAAAACAGGCAACCTTAGTTAAAAGGCTTTGCCCCACCTGCCCTGAATGACAGGTCGTCACTGGTCTTTACTAATAAACCCATTTAAATGATTATGAATGCGGAAGCGCGTGCTCACATAGGAGATCCCGTGAAAAAACGGGCCTGCTTATGGAAATCAAATGCCTGTCCAACTGATTCGTTCTGGCGCCGGGTCTGCTGCGTAGGGTCACATGTGTGGCACGTTGACAGATGACTGATTTACACTTCAGCATACTACTATGTTACTGTAGCTTTAAGATTCAAATTAAACTTTTTTGAAAGGTCCCTAAAATACCTCTCTTCAGGCACTCTGGGCACATTAACCCTGTGTGGTCTGCAGACCGGAGTGGCACAGAACTATACTGTAATGATGTATCTGTAGTACTGTAGTGTGTGGCGTGCAGTCTCTGTGATGCCTATCTGACTGATTAGTGTATCATTAGTTCCACTGCTTCCAGCTCCAACAGAGCCTGAAAACGCATGTTTGTCTAATCTCCCACACAAACCCACAGTCACACTTTTTCTCTTTATTACCAGCTGCAGCCAAGCCTGAAGAGCATGTTTGTCTATTCCCCCTTATATACACAGACACACTTGAACTTTTATGTGTGCAGCAATATCCATGTTGTGTGTGTGTGTGTGTGTGTTTGTGTTTGTGTGCGTGTTTGTCTTTGGCACATGTTAGTCATTTTGACTCCTGAAAAGCTCATCTGGTCATTCTCTAAATAGACTTGTCTGAACAAACAGCCTTTTACTTTTCTTTTGAATTCATGAATAATGTGAGCATACACTTGCGGTTACCAGATTGGCCTTGTGTGTACTGTCTGTGCGGCTGCCAGATGTGTGCGTGTAAACACTTCTACACCGCAGGTGCGACTCAAAGGGGATCTCCTCCACTCACAGAAGATATGTACTTCACTCTGTTTCAATAGCTGATCTACGGATACACACATTGGATTTGAAACGTTGCTTGGCACAGGTGATCTTCCCACGCCTCAGGCCAGAGTGTAACGAATGTCATCAACGTTTGTATTCTAGCAAATGTGCTCGTTTCTTCCCATGTGTTGGATTTCTATAGCATTGATCTAGCAAATGAAATTGCTTATCTATAATGAATTGCGTTGATGCTGTGTCTTTTACTGGCTCTCAATAAGCAGCGCTCTCTTTTCCTGTTGCCTTTTCAAGGTTCATCTGCCATTTATTTAACACATATTCACAAAACGAGCAGGTATGCTGGTCTCTAGATTCCCTTTATGTACTCGGATAGTCTCCTCTCTGTCTGTCTGTTCAGTGGGAATGTCTAGTCACACTTTATTTGGATAGTCCTCCGTAGATGATCTATTGATATGCAACGGCTTGTTAGGGTTAGGGTTAGGGTTAGGTTTAGGATATGGGTTAAGGAAATGGTTCGAGTTAAGGATAGGGTAAGGGCTAAGTTTAGCCCATAAGAGTCTAATATTTAGCCCGTACCAACGCACTGAATAAACAGATTCACTACATGGAACAACAGATTGTTCTCCTCAAAAAATCGAGAGGAAGTTTGTTCTGAAGTGTCTTTATCTGAGAGATATACAGTAAGAAAGTTATAATGTATATATATATTTTTTTACATGTATTTAACCCTTTATTTTTGGCACTATACAGTCTCCATGTACAGTGCATACGTACTTCCATTCATTTTTTCAACTGGTACCGGGGGACTTTCACACGAGTCTTGTGAGGCCTATGGGAATCTCACCTTTCCACAGAGGGGTCATATTAGAGTATATCCCAAACTGTTTGAACTCTACAGACAGAAGTTGGCAGATCGGCTGTACCGACTTCAGATGAGTCACAGTGCAACATAAGCGGATGCGGTGAATTGAGACGCATTCAATGCAACAAAAAAAATATATCTCTAGCTTACACTGACAGATTGGTACCGAATGTCTTTGAAGGCAATACTAGGGTAGTAGGAGTGAGCTGTCTAAGGCATGCTGTCTGAAATAGGTCGTCCTCGCTGTCATATGCCCCTTTACTTCTCTGTCCCTGTGTCCCTATCCTCCCCTTGGTCCCCCATGCTGTCTTACCCCAACCTCCCCAGGTGCTCTGCTGTCCTCATGCCCTATGCCTGTCTCTGCTCTCCCTCCTTACCTCTCGGTTCTCCATACTCCATGTCCTGCCTAGCCCCCTTGTGCCCTCTGCCTGTCTGTCTTCTCCACCCGTACCATTGTCAGATGTTGGAGGGTGTGTAAAGGGAGGGTAGGGTAGGGGTGACCTCCCATCTGTTCCCCTCTCTGAAGGCATGCAGTCTGGTGTGTGGCCTATGATTGGCAACCCTCGTGGGGCCCAGGCATACCCATGTGAGTGATTGACATGGGCAGAGGACAGCAGCCTCTGGCCCCCCAGTCCTCCACACCACCTGGCCCCTTATACTGAGCCTGATGCTGGGAGGAATGTCCCCTCTCCTACCCTCTGCCCTTCTTCTCTGCTCTAGGAGGCATTGAGGGTTGGAGGTCCTCTGTGTGATGGCACACACACACACACACACACACACACACACACACACACACACACACACACACACACACACACACACACACACACACACATAGACATGTAGTCACAGAGATGCACACGTGCACGCACGCACACACACAAACATGCACGCACACACACGCACGCACGCGGTGCCCTGTGGCCCTGCCCCCTGGGCCAGATGTGCGATCAGGTTATTGAGGAGATGATGAGAAATGGCAGCCATCTGTCCTCACAGCATAATATTCCTGTTTCCTCCCACCCCCAAGATGTGTGTGTGCGTGCGTGTTTGCGCACACGTTTGTGCATGTGAGTGTGTGTCCGTCCGTGTGTGGAGGGCAGGGGTTGGATTCCTGCAGAGCAATTTACAGGGCCTCCTTTATTAGATTAGGAAACACTAACTCCGGGTTGACTTTGAAGATCGGTGATGAATAGAAACATTCTGTGGTTCCCGTCGACTCAGATGATCAATTTAAAACTGCAACTCATCAATCAATCGTTCCTTTATCGACCATCTATCTATGTCCGCAAGCAAAAACGTCTGCCTATTAATCTAATGCACTAATGATCACAATAACCTGGTCCTCATCCAATTCCCTGCTCTGGTTGGTATTATATAGGGTGTGCTTATGTGTGCACGTGCAAGCAGGTTGAGTCATACCTGGGATATAATGCTGGGCTACTATACCAGAGTGACGGTACCGTACCAGGAATGGAAACTACGCACAGTGGAGTGGACCCAGCACTAAGCCAGCTTTCTGCCCCCTAATTGATTCAGCCATACATATAACGGAAACAGTGGCCCGCTCACACATAGCAAAGTGTCCATGTTGGCTCCTGGCTATTGACCCAAGTGAAGTACCGCACATATTTAACCTGTAAGTGGAATAGAGAAACAGATTATAGAGCGGACAGACACACACGTTCATCCGTTCAATATCAGCACTTCACATCTCTCTTCTCTACCTCTTCTCCTCTTTCCTCTTCTCTTTGAGTATACACACACTATTCCAGATGTCAGGGCTTTGTGGTAGACCAGGCGAGAGCGTGGGAGAGATGGCCCACCTATGTTCCCCCACCCCCTTTACAGGGTATGGAAATATACTGACAGGGAAATGTATACGTTTCTAATCTAATTTACATAACAGTATTAGCCTGGATGTATGCCAGGTATTCACTAGATTTTAGCTGCTTCATGCTGTAGCATATTGGAGACTCTTCCCTCAGACCACTCCCTTCTCCTGCACTTAGCCACCCACAGTCTTCATAGAGACTCACACACACAGCTTTATTTTTGTGAACTTTCAGGACTTTTTGGGGAGTAAAAACATATTCATATTCAAAAAACTATACCTAACTTAACCTAACCCTAACCTTAATCCTAACCCTAACCTTAACCCCTAACCATAAAACTAAACCTAACCCTAACTCCAAGCACACACACACACACACACACACACACACACACACACACACACACACACACACACACACACACACACACACACACACACACACACACACACACACACACACACAAACTCTCCACACATACTGTACCTACATACATCTTTGAAATAGAGATCATTTCAAATGATAAAACATGAGATCTGTACAAAGTACTTCATGCTCTGTTTTCTGGTCAACAAATTCTCCACACGCTATACCTCGTACATGGACATTGGACATGGAAATTCACTTCCTGCTTTTTTTAAGGAATTAAACAAAATCATCAAAACAGTCTCCACTATGCCCTCTAACTTGGACTTGGACTAATAGATCACATACATCCACCAGGCTCTTTCAGTGAATCCTCATCTTTCGCTGCTCTTCCACGTCTCACTCCATCTTCCTCACATGCTTGGGAGGGTTGCCCGGGTTGGTGATCAGTGATGGGGTCCTGGGGTAAACCGGGAGGGGGGGGGGGGGGGGGGGGGGGGGGGGGGGGGGGGGTCCGGGGGAGTCCGGGAGGGTAGAGTAGTCAGTGGTCCACAGGGACCAACCATGGGTAGGCCCAATGGTGAAAGGTCATGTCAGAGGTCAGGTGTGTGGAAGATGAAGCCTAGGTCAAGCTTTTAAACATGGCACAGCACAGATGGTGCTAGGTGGGGTAATTGGAGAAGAGGTAAGGTCTGATCTGGTCTAAACCTGAGCATGGGAACAGAGAGGATAAATACTTTTACTAAAACTATTCAGAGAAAGGTTATTCTTAAACCATAATAATCTGAGTGGGAAGCTGTGTTGCCACTGTAATTAAGGAGATTGTTTTTGGAACTCCTGTTTGAAGTGTTTGACATGCTGGTCATTAATCTCTCACAGTGTTAGGGAGAAAAAAGCCACCAGTGGATTGACAAATGTATACGTTTAGTGACTTGCATATTTAGAATGAAATGAACACGAACACAGTGATTAGATTGTATTTCATTTTGTATCATATGCTTTTCTGTGTTATGGTGTATGCTTGCAGTAATGTGGAGCTGGTTAAGCGTTGGGAAGGTGGCAGGTGTGACTAATTAGGCGATTTGTTTGTGTGTGTGTTTGCGTGTGTGTGCTTTAGTGTGTGCGTGTGTGCGTATATACATGTTTGTATAGGGGTATAGGGCTAACTGTGAGCAAGGTTCCTGGCTAACCTCTACATTACCGGTCAACATTTTTATTTTTACTATTTTCTACATTGTAGAATAATAGTGAAGACATCAAAACTATGAAATAACACGTATAGAATCATGTAGTAACCAAAAAAGTGTTAAACAAATCAAAATATTTGTTACATTTGAGATTCTTCAAATAGCCACCCTTTGCCTTGATGACAGCTTTGCACACTCCTGGCATTCTCTCAACCAACTTTATGAGGTAGTCACCTGGAATGCATTTAAATTAACATGTGTGCCTTCTTAAAAGTTAATTTCTGAAATTAGATAGCCCTATTTGGTAAAAGACTAAGACCATATTATGGCAAGAACAGCTCAAAGAGAAACGACAGTCCATCATTACATCATCATTACATCCATTCCTGTGGCGGTCCTCATGATAGCCAGTTTCATCACAGCGCTTGATGGTTTTTGCGACTGCACTTGAAGAAACGTTAAAAGTTATTCACATTTTCCAGATTTACTAATTCATGTCTTAAAGTAATGATGGACTGTCGTTTCTCTTTGAGCTGTTCTTGCCATAATATGGTCTTGGTCTTTTACCAAATAGGGCTATCTAATTTCAGAAATTAACTTTTAAGAAGGCACACATGTTAATTTAAATGCATTCCAGGTGACTACCTCATAAAGTTGGTTGAGAGAATGCCAGGAGTGTGCAAAGCTGTCATCAATGCAAAGGGTGGCTATTTGAAGAATTGTTTAACACTGTTTTGTTTACCTCATGACTCCATGGGTGTTATTTTATAGTTTTGATGTCTTCATTATTATTCTACAATGTAGAAAATAGTAAAGATAAAGAAAAACCCTTGAATGAGTAGGTGTTCTAAAACTTTTGACCGGTAGTGTGTGTTAAGGTTCTGTGGCCCTTGTGGCCCCTGGGGGTCAAACCCTGAAATGAATGCCTGACCTCTCAGTGGGGCTTTGGTTAACAGCCTACTATTGGACTGCTGGTGTCAACCGGGATAATGAACATTGTAAAAACATTAGGAAAGCATTATATTATCAGGTAGATAACATCCAAGAGTTAAACTCAGGAAGTAACCGGTAAGAAGGCAACATGACTGCGTTTTGTTGAAGGTGTTTCAAGTATTTGTGTTAGGTCATTGAAGTATTGGTCTGTGCCACTGTGTGTGTGTGTGTTTCTCTGTCTCTCTCTTGATACTGTCTTTTTGTGTTTTTGTGTTTATTTCTCTTTCTCCCTCCCTCTCTGTATGTCTGTGTGTGCTGTATGTGCCCGTCTTTTCTGTGTTTGAGCGTGCCTCTCTCTCTGCGTGTGTGTCTTTGTGTGTGATAGTCCTAATTACTTCCTGTCCCAGTTCTTCTGTGTAATAATAATCAAATATTGCATCCATACAAACATTTCCTGTTTGGCAGAAAGTGCTAAATGGCATGAAAGATAAGGCTGATTTGCATAAAAATGGTAGTGCGTAGAGGGACCGGAGAGGGTTATAGAGGGATAATTGTAGCCAGGGTCGGCAGAGCGAGTGGAGTCAGGGACAGTTCCTGCTCTAGAGGATAGATGCTTTAGGCCTGTGACTGTTGTGTAGATATCATGTTGGTTATCTAATCCTTTAATTCATTTGATGTCATGGTTATTTCCCTTTACCAAGGAGAGTTATCATGGACGGAGCACAGCTAGTCACAAAGCATGTAGTCTCCAAATCTGCTGAGTCATGATTCATGTCATGGACTTAAACATTTTATTATTGATACCTTTTCAGAGTGGTTTGCTTGGAAAGTGAAAAGGGGGGAGTTTGTTACAGTAAGTAGAGGTAGACTTACACTCTCATGTGATTCTGTGTCTGTATCCTCAGACACTTTTAACTATTGAATTACTACAATACTTAATGATAACTGCCATATGAAACAAAAAGGCAAATCAAAATGTCATAGAGATTGAAGTAACATCAAGCAAAAAGAGGGACCAACTAGGGCTGTTACAGTGACCGTATTACCGCCACACCGGCGGTCACGAGTCATGACCGCAGTCAAATTCCACGGGACAGTTAAGTCACTGTAACTAAGCTTCTCCAAGCTCTGATGCTGCTGATGGTCATTAGTAGCCTACTAAACTCGCTAGCTGCCTGGTACTCAGCACTCTATTGTTCCTCTAATCACTCTGACATCAATGCAAATGTTTTTTCAAAAATCAAAACAAACACTTCACATGAGCCCATGTTGCGCAACATTTCTATAGGCTATGCAATTGTGTGAGAAAACAGAGTTTTGATGGCCTCTATTGAAAAGAGGAGAATCACATCAGATTTCTATAGGCTATGCCTACTATGTTTATTTCTCAACTTTCCTAATATTAAGCACATTGCTTCACTTTACAACAGGAGTATAGCCTACCTGGTTGGCATGAAAATGTACCACAGGAAAAGCGTCCTCTATTCGCTATTCAAAACTAATTTCACACATATATTATTTAATATAGGTAAAAACAACATTAAATTAAGAATAGTCTAATGGGTGACAATATTAACCTATTACTTGTGAATTATGTATTATCACTTGTGAATGATGCCCAGCGTGTGCAGTAAGGCACAAAACAGTGCATGCCTTTTTTTGTGACTTTTTCAAATCATAATCGCACACCCCATGGAGCCTAGGATTAAAATACAAATTAAGCACATTAATACTATTTTTGTACTATGGGGGATAGTAGATTGACATAGGTGAGTGCTTTTGCTGTTCGTTAGGCCTACTCATCTTGTTGGCTGACGAAAAGTAGGCTAAATGTGGACAGTTTTTTTAACATCTTCAATATGCGCCTCGGAATTCGATAAGAGGGACGAGCGCAGAGCCCGGCCCTAATGTGTCTGTCTTCACTTGTAGCCTACTTCTTAGCTGAGATGCCTGTGAAAGGACCTGATCACGTGACGGACATTGGCTAATAATAATTGAGAAATCTGAGAGAGCTATGTGAGTGAGAGGTGCTTCGGAGCATGGCAGCTGGAAGAAGGGAATTATAATTATTATATTCAGCCCAAGGCCACAACAGCCACTTTGGCCGCAAAAGGCATGGATTTTTTAGGGGGCATTACGGCTGGGAGATGCCGCGGGAAATTCAAGGCATTATCAAGTGCTTGTCATATTGTGAATGAGAGACTGATGAAGTGTGTGCAGCCTGTGCAAAAAAAAACAAAGCACAGCTCATGCCTTTCATGCAACTTTTTTCAAATCATCATTAGAGTCGCATCATGCAGCCTTAGAATGTATTAAAAATCATAACGTATAGCCCAACGTTTGTGTCACAACTAAAGTTGCATAAATAACTCTAAATTCAGCATATAGGAGGACCTGTTTCTTTGTTAACCGCTCAACACAGAATAGCCACATGTGCGCACTTCCTTGGAAATCGTTTGGAAAAAATATCCTTTCTATTTTATTCATTTATGTTTAATTGTATTCTTCATACTACAAAATATTAAAAAATGAATGCCATGGAATTCTAAGCAAATCTTGCCTGCTAAATTAACTATAGTAGCCCACAGCAATATGGCAGAGCCATATCAGGGCCTAAGATACTCAGAGAATGCTATTCTGTTCTTCTGAAATAGACTACATTTTCTTCATATCATGCTTCTTTAGAATTGTCTAAAACAAATAATGGATTTATTGTGATGGTGAAGGCTATATGAAATGGATTTACTAGACTTTTTCAAATGTAGATGTTCCAAAGGTCTGCATCAGTGGCTTGTAGGCCATGCGTGGAAGCCAGGAGATGCTAAACGTGTTTACGTTAATTAACGGTAAATTACTTTGAGACCGGTAGTTATTTTTTTGACAATCACCGGCTGACAAAACGTCATGACCGCCACAGCCCTAGGTCTGACCATCCAGCATTTTGATTGAGTTAGCTGCTAAATCTTTACATAGAAATACAGTCTAGATTATATTTCTATACGTCTTCAGATCTTGACGAGCTGTTGTCACCTTCCTGAAACAGCATTCCATAGACTCAACAGCTACCAACTACCGTGGGCCATGAAACCAACCTGTTATTACCATAGGGTCACTTTCCACAGCCTGGTAATGTTCAAAGGAAGACTTGGCCTGTTTATGGTAATGTTGAGTGTGGTTACTGTGTCAACCGAGACATGTTTTGGGGACTGTGGAGATGTCTATTTGTGATAAAAACTCAGTAGGAACGCAAAGCTTGCACTTTCTCTAAGTGAGGACATGCGTGAGTGTGTGTATTCCTGCTACGTGCACGTGAGTGTGTGTGTGTGCTCACGTTTGTGCTCCTATGTGCATCTGTGTGTTACATACCTGAACCAGAAGCCGTAGCATTTGATGCCTGTTAATGAGTAGAGTCTTGTCTGTCATTAAAAGCTCCACCGCCTCTCATTTTCAGCATTCTTTCCAGCAATGCTTTATCTAAATCAGCAAAATTCCAGCTAACCTCTCCTCTTAGTTTTTTTTGTATTCACCCCTGGCTTGGACTCCCAGGTTTTCTGTGTGCATTGTGTTTCTACATTTCTTAGGCCAATTTAGACGGAGAAAACGAAGCGATCGTCTTGCCTCACCCTGCCTCTCAGTGGCACTTCAGAAGTGAAAACACATTGAGTGTTAATTTGGTGTTGGGCCTGGAGAGTGGTTCTGGATTTCCTCAGGCAGGCTTTGATACACTGAGTCTCAGAGACTTTCAAGTCAATCATGCTGGATGTTGGCTGGAGCAATGATAATGGCAGTAGTCTCTCTGTCTGTCTGTTTCTTGTGATCACTCTGTTTTGTTTTAGGATCCTCACACACGGCTGCACGCACGCACACACGCACAGGCACAAACACACAGGCACAAACACACAGGCACAAACACACAGGCACAAACACACAGGCACAAACACACACACACACACACACACACACACACACACACACACACACACACACACACACACACACACACACACACACACACACACACACACACACACACACACACACACACACACACACACACACACACATATGGCCTCATGACTTATAGAAGGTATATTCGCGATCACTATCAGATCTAGCGCCGATATGAAACTATGCAGGCATCAAAGACTAGAAATTAGTTATTTAATATTTGTACGATTCGATAGTTGTAATTTTAGCTGGGACCTGGATCATCGAAATACTGTAAAGCCTCCTAGATCAGCTCTAAACATATACAAAATATCCTACTGACCCCCCCCCCCCCCCCCCACATACACACACAGCCCTCATCTGGCGTCTTCTGAGATACAGTTAGTGTAAAATGATATCTCCCATCTGAGATGGCAGTGATGTGCCAGTCCAGTGTACTCTACTCTAGCCACCAGGCTCCGGTGGGGATTGGACTGTATACTGTGTGCAGGGAGAGACAGGAAGGGAGAGACAGAGGTCAGGGATTACAGTGCTACACGATCACATCAGATTACAGTCAACGCTGATAGAAAAAGACACTATGATAGATCACAGAGACTGTGGTCCACACTTTTCAATAGAGCCCGGCCACAAGCCTTTATTTACCCAATCATGCTATCCCCTTTCATAGACTCCCTCTGTGGTCTCCCAAGGTCCTGTGGTTGTCGTGGGAATGATGCAGTGGCTGTGACAGGATCCCTAAACTGTGTACAGCTCTGATTCTGACGAATTTAAACAGACGTGATAAATGTTTGTCTGTGGCTGCTTTGCGTTACAAAATCCTCTCCAACACACATAGTCGCATACAGTCATGTGCACACTCACGCACACACACACACACACACACACACACATACACACACACACACACGCACGCACGCACGCACGCACGCACACACACACCCAAGAGTCAGTCGTTATTTCTGTGGAAGAGAATATTCACACCTGACAGAGTTTATGGAAACAAGGTGGGGGTGAGGCGGGAGGGACTCAGGAAGCTTTCCTGTGTATATGTGTATGTGTATAGAGAGAGGTCTGTTGATCTATGGGAAAATGGAAAACTCTTCTTTCCAAGCTGCAGTAGTTTATAGGATGTACAGTGCAGAAGCAGTTCCAGGTGTCTGTCCTCATAACAGTCCTATGTCACTGACTCTCTCCTCCTGCCAAGTCCTTCATGCTGGATGTGGGCTGGAGCGATGATAATGGCAGTAGTCTCTGTCTGTCTTCTTCTTATGATCACTCTGTTTTGTTTTATGATTCTCACACACGGATAAACGCACACACACACACACACACACACACACACACACACACACACACACACACACACACACACACACACACACACACACACACACACACACACACACACACACACACACACACACACACATAAGAAGGTAAGTAGAGCACAATGGGACTGACTCTGGTCACATCCAGTCCTCTGTATGGCTATCTATGTTGACACAGCTGTAATAACCATAGACAAATACTGTATACTCAGCGTGTGTGCGTGTGTGTGTGATAATGAGATAAACAGTACCTGTACTGTACATGGTAATCTTGCATACTTTCAGTACAACAGCCCCCTGCAGAAATACACTGTACACTAGTTGCTCTCTAAAGCACGTTTTCCGGTTCCTCTGCGGCTGACTCCAGGTACATCTGGTTGGATAGCACACACAGTGCACAACTCTGGCTCTGGTAAAGCTGTTACCTCAGTGATGTGAGCAGGCCGGGGTCCAATTGAAGTTCGAACCCAAATTCCGGAACTCCTTATTTGTCCCCGTCCATAATGAAGTGTGTGTGTGTGTGTGTGTGTGTGTGTGTGTGTGTGTGTGTGTGTGTGTGTGTGTGTGTGTGTGTGTGTGTGTGTGTGTGTGTGTGTGTGTGTGTGTGTGTGTGTGTGTGTGTGTGTGTGTGTGTGCGCGTATGCTCCTGGACTATCTGTCTCCAGCCCCACAGCAGAATAGGATGTAAATGTATGAATAGTTTGCGTTAAAGTGCTGGCAAGGCCTGCGAGATAATGTTTTAGTTTTAGTTGGAGCGATACACACACCTCGACACCCGCTGCAGCTCTTTCTATGACTTTCACACATGTCCTACCATCCACTTCTATTTTACTACTATGATCATGAATAACAGGCGTTCAACTGTGTCAGCTGGGAGGCTACTATGTTTTATCGGCCATGTTTGATATCTTTATTTTTACAAGGTCGATAGGACTTTAATGAAAGAAATGCCAAACCTGCGTCAGCAACAACATTCCATGGCAAAGCAGAACATTACAGACAAGACTCTCATTACATGAGGATGCTTACTGATAGGAAAGGAACTGATCTATCTGCTAGCTTTGGTCGAGAAATCAAGGGGTTATTGGAGGTATTATACTCACTGGTGTCCAACAGTGATGACCTCATCATGGTCACCCAGAGGGGAGGCAATCCCAGTCCTCTCAGATGTGTGTTATGATCAATAGGGGGCTAAGCTGTGCTTTGAGGGACCGTGCAGGTTGTCTATCTCTAGAGCCTTAGCCTTCCTGCCCATGACTGACATATCTCCATATCCCTCCCAATCCTCTGCCCAGCTATTCCCCCAAAACATCTACACACACATACTTTGCGCAGGCATGCACGCACACACAGGCATACACACACACAAACACACACACACACACACACACACACACACACACACACACACACACACACACACACACACACACACACACACACACACACACACACACACACACACACACACACACACACACACACACACACACACACACACACACGCTGGCTGGCTGATTGGATCTGAATTCAGGCTTATTGTCCCACTGATGCTCATTTCCTGCCTCTCACACCTCACTGCACCATCCTCAAACACACACACACACACACACACACACACACACACACACACACACACACACACACACACACACACACACACACACACACACACACCTCCCATTACAAATCCCGCTGCGGGGCAGGGCACGGCCTGAGGGTCAGGGGGAGCGGGATTATGGAGTCAGCTATAGAGGTTAGAGGTCACTGAGTCGGTGCCCCCCAATGTGTGTGTCAGTGGGGCATGAATCAGAGGTGCAGTGATGGGGCTGGAGGGGTGGTGCAGCTGTGAGGTGTAACCCTGTGAGGTTTAGTTGGGGATGAGGGCTCAATCAGAGCCATTACGGCCAGGGTTAGAGGTCAAGGCTGATGCTGGGTTTTGATTAGGCTCCTGGGAGCCTGTGGGAGCAGGATTAGGGGCAGGGACTCTGGGGAACAGTGGGAGGGAGACGGAACACAGTGGGAGAAAGCCTCAGGATACACTTGACTTTCTGATGTCGGTCAATACACTCAGCAGGCAAGGACAGACACACACACGTGCATGCATACACAGACACACACACAAACACATACACACACACCCACACGCACGCACACACACACACACACACACACACACATACAACATGCCCGCCACACACAGACAATGACCCGTGGTGTGTTATTACAGGGCAGGAACAGCCCACTGTGTGAGTAAACCCACTCACATTCTCCTCTCCATGACTTTTTGTCTTAATGCATGTCTCTTCCATGACACACATGGGACTGGTACTCTATTTAGTTAAGACTTTGTTTGAGGATGAATGAGGGATTGTCTGCTGTCTTGTCAGGGAACGGGGCTTCAGTTTGACCACTCTGACAAATTGACAAACTTTATGAAAACCATTTGGCTTTTGGTGATTTAATTGTCTGTAATGTTTGAGTTTGAGATAGGAATGCTGTTTTGAAAGGGAATTTCCTCTGCAGTATGTGATGGTGCTGGTTGATGCCCTGCAAAGCATCTGGTGATGGTAATGTGTCTATGACTCAATGTGTTCATCAGAGTCTACAGACTTTCTCTCTCTGTGTGTGCGTGTGTGTGGCAAATCAAATCAAATCAAATGTTATTAGTCAAATGCTTACTTACAAGCCTCTAACCAACAATGCAGTTAAAAAAATACAAATAAGAATAAGAAATAAAAGTAGCAAGTAGTTAAAGAGCAGCAGTAAAATAACAGTAGCGAGACTATATACAGGGGGTACAGAGTCAATGTGCGGGGGCACTGGTTAGTCGAGGTAGTTGAGGTAATATGTACATGTAGGTAGAGTTATTAAAGTAACTGTGCATAGATAATAACAGAGAGTAGCAGCGGCGTAAAAGGGGGGGGGGGGGGGGGGCAATGCAAATAGTCTGGGTAGCTATTTGATTAGATGTTCAGGAGTCTTATGGCTTGGGGTTAGAAGCTGTTTAGAAGCCTCTTGGACCTGGACTTGGCTCTCCAGTACCGCTTGCCATGCAGTAGCAGAGAGAACAGTCTATGACTAGGGTGGCTGGAGTCTTTGACAATTTTTAGGACCTTCCCCTGACACCGCCTGGTATAGAGGTCCTGGATGGCAGGAAGCTTGGCCCCAGTGATGTACTGGGCCATACTGTAATCCCTGATCTTCTATAGTGCCTTGAGGCCAAACAGTTGCCATACCAGGCAGTGATGCAACCAGTCAGGATGCTCTCAATGCTGCAGCTGTAGAACCTTTTGAGGATCTGAGGACCCATGCCAAATCTTTTCAGTCTCCTGAAGGGGAATAGGTTTTGTCGTGCCCACTTCTCGACTGTCTTGGTGTGCTTGGTCCATGTTAGTTTGTTGGTGATGTGGACACAAAGGAACTTGAAGCTCAAAACCTGCTCCACTACAGCTCCATCGATGAGAATGGGGGCGTGCTTGGTCCTGCTTTTCCTGTGATCACGTTGAGGGAGAGGTTGTTGTCCTGGCACCACACGGTCAGGTCTCTGACCTCCTCCCTATAGGCTGTCCCGTCGTTGTCGGTGATCATGTCTACCACTGTTGTGTCGTCGGCAAATTTAATGATGGTGTTGGAGTCGTGACTGGCCATGCAGTCATGAGTGAACAAGAAGTACAGGAGGGGACTGAGCACGCGCTCCTGAGGGGCCCCTGTGTTGGGGATCAGCGTGGCGGATGTGTTGTTACCTACCCTTACCACCTGGGGGTGGCCCATCAGAAAGTCCAGGATCCAGTTTCAGAGGGAGGTGTTTAGTCCCATAGTCCTTAGCTTATTGATGAGCTTTGAGGGCACTATGGTGTTGAACACTGAGCTGTAATCAATGATCATTCTCACATAGGTGTTCCTTTTGTCCAGGTGGGAAATGGCAGTGTGGAGTGCAATAGAGATGCATCTTCTGTGAATCTGTTAGGGTGGTATGCAAATTGGGTCTATGGTGGGTCTAGGGTTTCTGGGATAATGGTGTTGATGTGAGCCATGACCAGTCTTTCAAAGCACTTCACGGCTACGACGTGAGTGCTACGGGTCGGTAGTCATTTAGGCAGGTTACCTCAGTGTTTTTAGGAACAGGGACTATGGTGGTCTGCTTGAAACATGTTGGTATTACAGACTTAGACAGGGAGAGGTTGAAAATGTCAGTGAAAACACTTCATGGCTACTGACACGTGCCAGTTGGTCAGCGCATGCTCGCAGTACACGTCCTGGTAATCCGTCTGGCCCTGCGGCCTTGTGAATGTTGACCTGTTTAAAGGTCTTACAAAAAATCGGCTGCGGAGAGCGTGATCACACAGTCGTCTGGAACAGCTGGTGCTCTCATGCATGTTTCATTGTTATTTGCCTCGAAGCGAGCATAGAAGTAGTTTAGCTCGTCTGGTAGCCTCGTGTCACTAGGCAGACGAGCCAGTGTAGTACGATTCAATCTTAGTCCTGTATTAACAGTCCCGCTCCTTGAAAGCGGCAGCTCTAACCTTTAGCTCAGTGCGGATGTTGCCTGTAATCCATGGCTTCTAGTTGGGATATGTACGTACGGTCACTGTGGGGACGACATCATTGATGCACTTATTGATGAAACCAATGACTGATGTGGTGTACTCCTCATTGTCATAGGAAGAATCCCGGAACATATTCCAGTCTGTGCTAGCAAAACAGTCCTGTAGCTTAGCATCTGCTTCATCTGACCACTTTTTTATTGACCGAGTCACTGGTGTATCCTGCTTTAAGTTTTGCTTGTAAGCAGGAATCAGGAGGATAAAATTATGGTCAGATTTGCCAAATTTAGGGCGAGGCCAAATGGAGGGCGAGGGAGAGCTTTGTCTTTGTGTGTGGAGTGAAGTTGGTCTAGAGTTTTTTTTCCCTCTGGTTGCACATTTAACATGCTGATAGAAATTTGGTAAAATAGATTTAAGTTTCCCTGCATTGAAGTCCCCGGCCACTAAGAGCACCGCCTCTGGATGAGCGTTTTCCTGTTTGCTTATGGCGGAATACAGCTCACTGAGTGCGGTCTTAGTGCCAGCATCGGTCTGTGGTGGTATGTAGACAGCTACGAAAAAATACAGATGAAAACTCTCTAGGTTGATAGTGTGGTCTACAGCTTATCATGGGATACTCTACCTCAGGTGAGCAAAACCTTGAGACTTCCTTAGATTTCGTGCACCAACTGTTTATATGCCTGGTTGTGGAGACTCTCGAGACACTGTTTAGAAGGCTTCTATTACTCAGAGATTCAGTTGGAAACTCTTTGACAAGGCCTGTAGTTAAATTTAGATTACCAGGGAAGAGGTTGTTGTGTTTTATCGATGTCATTTATTTATGCTGTATTCCATGAGTCAGTAAGAGTCGTTTGGTGCAGGGACGTTGATCGTTTTACCTTGAATGGAAAACGGCTTTGGAAAATGACTTGAAAACTACTTTCTCTGTTTCAAGTGAGCTACAGTGGGTTTAGTGTGCAGTGCTCAAAGATAAGTGTGCACTCAGTAACGTGGAATGGAAGAGAATGGAATAGAAGTTGAGGAAATTTGAGGGTGGTGACTCACTCAGGGTTGGCTTGCCAGATCACCTAAATAGGAAGGACAGCAGCGATCTTAGCCAGTCAAATCTCCTGAAACCATGTACGTTGTCACACTGTCAAACAGATGTAGAAAACACAAAACATCCACTCCCCTCATCTTGTGTCCTGTCAGTACCACTATACTGTATGTGTCTTGGAGGACACGTGTCATTTGTCTCCTAGGCCTGTATTCATAAAGCATCTCACGATAGGACTGCTGATCTAGGATCAATTTGACCTTTTAGATCATAATGAATATGATTATATGGACAGGGGCTACCTGATCCTAGATCAGCACACTTAGAAATGGGCCCAGATATTTTGTAGTCCATTGACCTTTTAGTTCAGAACTCTTAAACACTCTCAGCAATAACAGCTGTCTTTATGAGAGACGGCACACAATCATCTTTATTTGCTACCCAGTGTTTTCGTGCGCTGTGTTTATCCAAACCCTCGTCCGTAGCGTTCCTCGATGCCGTCCCAAGATAAATACACGGTCAGTGTCGCAATGGGTCACAGAGTGAGGACGGCCAAGTGAACGTTTAACTGGCCTCTCTGGACCGGTCCAGCCTGCCAAGAGAAAGAAAGATCCCATGGTTCTCTGAGAGACACAGGGATGTTATGTCCCAAATGGCACCCTGTTCCCCTATGGGCCCTGGTCAAAAGTAGTGCACTATTAGGGAATAGGGTGCCATTTGGGACGCACACAGAAGAGAGACAGAGTAGGGGTTTGCGTGTCTATGAGGGATGCTCCTTTGACACCAGTACACAATAACTCCAGCAAGACTCCACATCAAGAAGACAGCCAGAGATGCTGCTGCTGCTGCTACATTTTTCACATTTCTCTCCCCCCCCACCCTCAACTATTCATCTTCTCATGAATGAAATGTTCTATTCATTGTGCCGGAGAGGAGGGACGGCTTGTTTTCATTTCTCAGTTCACATCTGGGCCTTTCAGACAATCTTCATCCCAAATGGTACCCTGCACCCTACATCAAGTCCCTGTTCCTGGAGAGATACCCTCCTGTAGGTTTTCACTCCAACCCCAGTTGTAGCTAACCTGATTCATCTTATCAGCCAGCTAATTATTCTAATCAGGTGCGCTAGATTAGGGTTGGAGTGAAAACCTACGGGAGGGTAGCTCTCCAGGAACAGGGTTGGAGAGCCCTACGTAGTTCTTTACTTTTGATCAGAGCCCAATGGGTTTCCCTATAGGCTTTGGTCAAATGTAGTGCACTATAATAGGGAATAGGATACCATTTGGGATGCAGACCCAGTTTGTGTTAGTTTGTGGTCTCTATTGTGTCTTTCATATTGCTTTGGTTGCTCTATTCCCAATTTGGTTGTATACTGTTAAAGTACAACTAAAGTGTGGTCAGTTTTAGGATAATGCCCATCACCACTCAATCACATGGAGGAATGCTGGCACGCAGGCCTCGTCTGGCTGTTTATATAGAGCGTGTACACACACATGGGTACACACATGGGCACAGACATGGGCACAGACACACGGCCACACGGCCACACACACACACACACACACACACACACATATACACACACACACACATATACACACACACACATATACACACACACACACACACACACACACACACACACACACACACACACACACACACACACACACACACACACACACACATACATACATACATTCAGTACAACACACATGGACACACACAAACAAATACACGCGTGATGCGGAGTAGCATTGTAATCGAAGCCAGATTGGTTCATTTCATACTTGACTTGCTAAATCTCTCTCCTGAGAGCCGATCTAAACAATTAGATGCCATTGGAGACATGTTGCAACATAACACGTGTGTGCTGTCTAGAGACTTTGTTTATGTCTGGACAAAACAATGCAATATGATTTTGGTTGCTATGTTATTGTATGGTATAGCTTGATTCAATATAGTATGGTACAGCACGGTACAGTACAACAACAGTAACTGTTATAGTAAATCCGTATACATTAGCTCCCAGTGGTGTAAAGTATTTAAGTAAAAATACTTTAAAGTAATAGTCTTAAGTAATTTTGGTGAGTATCTGTACTTTACTTTACAATTTATATTTTTGACTACTTTTACTTTTACTTCACTACATTCCTAAAGAAATGTACTCCATACATTTTTTTACTCCATACATTTTCCCTGACACCCAAAAGTACTTGTTACATTTTGAATGCTTAACGGGACAGGAAAATGGTCCAATTCACACACTTATCAAGAGAACATACCTTGTCATCCCTACTGCCTCTGATCTGGCGGACTCACTAAACACTAATGCTTTGTTTGTAAATTATGTCTGAGTGTTGGAGAGTGCACCTGGCTATCTGTAAGTTTAACAAACAAGAAAATTGTGCTGTCTGGTTTGCGTAACATAAGGAATTTGAAATAATTTATACTTTTACTTTTGATACTGAAGTATATTTGAAACCAAATACATTTAGACTTTTACTCAAGAAATATTTTACTGGGTGACTTTTACTTTTACTTGAGTCATTTTCTCTTAAGGTATCTTTACTTTTACTCAAGTATGACAATTGGGTACTTTTCCCACCACTGTTAGATCCATGCTGTCGAGCTGCACCAAAGCCCTCCTGTGTGACTAGGTCACTGGGACCGAGGTGTGATGTAAGGGATGGTTTGAACTGCAGGCCTGCAGGGAGTAACCAGGGAGGATTATGGGTCTTCCGCTGGCAGGGGTCAGTGTGTTTAGGGACTTAGAACTGTCACAACAGACTGACCAAGTCCTCTACAAACACCTCTATAGCAGCCCTGTAACTGGGACTGACTAAATGGGGGGACGGAGGAAGGAGGGAGAGCGAGGGAGGAATGAATATGGAGTGCAAGTTTAGAGGGATTGTGAGTAGATACACCCAATAACTAGCCTGGCTCCAGATCTGTTTGGTGTCTTGCCAACTCTATAGCTCATTGGCAAGCCAGTTGGCATGACAATGAGTGACAAAGAGTTGACATGATAGCACAAACAGACTGGCACTCAGGCTAACCAATAACTCAGTGTCCCGGCAGATTTGTGCTGGAGAGAGGGAGGAGGAGTGGAGTGAAAGAGAAGAGGGGATAACGTTAACATTGCAGGACAGAGGGTACTTGAGTGGATTTGTGGTAGAATTAGCGGTTGGAATGTACTCTGTTACCCCTGACATATGGCTTGTCTTAGATAAACGATCCTAGATGAACTTCTCTGGGATATGTGGGACGCTAACGTCCCACTTGGCCAAAAGCCAGTAAAAATGCAGAGCGCCAAATTCAGATAAATTACTATAAAAATCTAACTTTCATGAAATCACACATGAAAGACACCAAATTAAAGCTACATTTGTTGTGAATCCAGCCAACATGTCTGATTTCAAAAAGTATTTACGGCGAAAGCACACCTTGCGATTATGTTAGGTCAGTACATAGCCACAGAAAAACACAGCCATTTTTCCAGCCAAAGAGAGGAGTAACAAAAAGCAGAAATAGAGATAAAATTAATCACTAACCTTTGATGATCTTCATCAGATGACACTCATAGGACTTCATGTTACACAATACATGTATGTTTTGTTCGGTAAAGTTCATATTTACATCCAAAAATCTGATTTTAGGCGGGACACTACTGTCTCACTTGGCCAAAAGCCAGAGAAAATGCAGAGCGCCAAATTCAAATAAATTACTATAAAAATCAAACTTTCATTAAATCATACATGAAAGATACCAAATTAAAGCTACACTGGTTGTGAATCCAGCCAACATGTCAGAATTCAAATAGGCTTTTCGGCGAAAGCAAACGATGCTATTATCTGAGGATAGCACCATAGTAAACAAAGAGAGAAGCATATTTCAACCCTGCAGGCGCGACACAAAACGCAGAAATAAAAATAATAATTCATGCCTTACCTTTGACAAGCTTCTGTTGTTGGCACTCCAATATGTCCCATAAACATCACAAATGGTCCTTTTGTTCGATTAATTCCGTCGATATATATCCAAAATTTTCATTTATTTGGCGCGTTTGATCCAGAAAAACACCGGTTCCAACTTGTGAAACGTGACTACAAAATATCTCAAAAGTTACCTGTAAACTTTGCCAAAACATTTCAAACTACTTTTGTAATACAACTTTAGGTATTTTTTTACGTAAATAATCGATCAAATTGAAGACGGGATGATCTGTGTTCAATACAGGATTAAAACAAACTGTAGCTAGCTTTCTGGTCACGCGTCACTAACAAACAGTACACAACAAGTGACCCTCGTTCAAAATGGCCGTACTTCTTCATTACACAAAGGAAAAAACCTAAACCAAATTCTAAAGACTGTTGACATCCAGTGGAAGCGGTAGGAACTGCAAGAAGGTTTATTAGAAATCTGGATTAGAAATTAGAAATCTGGATAAACACAGCGCACGAAAACACTGGGTAGCAAATAAAGATGATTGTGTGCCGTCTCTCATAAAGACAGCTGTTATTGCTGAGAGTGTTTAAGATTAGAAATCTGGATTCCCAATGAAAATCCAATGAAAAGAGTGACCTAAAAAAAAAGAATTCTGAATGGTTTGTCCTCGGGGTTTCGCCTGCTAAATAAGTTCTGTTATTCTCACAGACATGATTCAAACAGTTTTAAAAACTTCAGAGTGTTTTCTATCCAAATATACTAACAACATGCATATCTTATCTTCTGGGGATGAGTAGCTGGCAGTTGAATTTGGGTATGCTTTTCATCTAAACGTGAAAATGCTGCCCCCTATCCTAGAGAAGTTAAGATGTACTTACTGTACGTTACTGTATTCATCGTCAACTAATTGACTAACGCTTTATAGCTGCATAGCTGCGTATAGTGCTGAGGCCCTCCAGAACCCTCCACATGTGGTCTCTACTCAGAGATGAAAGACAGACCTTGCTATGGTTCTGTATCGATTTAGTTTTTTCAGCAGGCATAAAACCCAAACGAAAGATCTCCTTCCAATCAGTTCAGCAAATGGCTGTTGTAATAATTATGTCATTATTCATTTTAACAACAAATTCCAAATGCAAGCTTCATAAGTGAATGATCAATTTCAAGCAATGTTGACATATCAATGACCAGTAAGCCTATGCTAGTAATTGTTGCTTGCCCTCTTGATGGTGAGCTTGCAAAGTAAAGAGTTTATATTATTGATCACCAAGCTATTTTTGGAGCTGCATATTTATTTATGGCAATCCTCTCTCCCTACAATTTGACGTTAGCACCGCACCCGATCCTATAGCTGTACAGCAAATCAGCAATCTGTTCGCTAGCTCACCCGAACCTGTGTTATTCGACAGTTTGCTGGTCCAATCAGAGGTCAGAGTGTGTGTTTCACTAGCCAATCATTTGCATGTTTTTTTGCAAGTGCGAGAGTGATCCACAGAGACTCTGTGCCACAAAATGAGTGACAAAACATTACAAAACCAGGCCAGATCATTTCAAGTCATCAGTCTCAAGTCGAGTCCCAAGTTATTTTATTTTCTATCACTTTCTCAAGTCAAATTTGTGACTCGAGTCAGACTCGAATCCAAGTCATGTGACTCGAGTCCACACCTCTGATTACTGCCAGGAGAGAGAGAGAGATAGGGAACATTTGCATATGAGAAACTGAACATAGACTGACAGGGAGACAGACAGTAGACTTATATGAGAGAGAGATATGATGAGAGAATGAATGAGCGCGAGAACAAGAAAGCGAGAGAATGAGAAAGAGATCCTATGTGTGCTGGCTGCAATTCATATGTGCAGTAACAGCTGTGTGTGTGTGTTCAGTGTGCCAGTAGTGTGGGCCCTAGAGGAAGCTAATATCTAATGTTGCATCTCCAACACAGGACCGTGATCAACTCCAGATCTATACCAATGAACATTCACACACGCAGACGCACGCACACACACACACACACACACACACACTGCTTGTGTGTTAAACCCAGCATGGTTTAATCTACTTCTCTCTATGTCCCTATCTTTCTCATACACACATGCATACACTCATTCCCCCCTGTTTTGTCTACCCAACTTTCTCTCTCTCTCTCCTCCTCCTGTCTATCATTCATTCATTTTCTCATGCTCTTATTTGGGTCTAATTACGTGACAGGCTGTGTGCATAAAAAAAATATATATTATACAAGGCTCAGGGCTGACAGGAAACCAGATAGAGATTTATTGCCCAAATGTGGCTTTAATAGAATGCAGAAACTGTGCTGCACAGTCTAGTCTCCCCTCCTCTCATTGGGTGAGCGATGGTTCTGTCCTCTGATTGGCTGTTACTGAGATCTGATTATTTAACAGGATCCACTGAGGCATTTGTTAGGGGGGGTTTTTCCCCAGAAAGAGATGTCTAGATATGGACCTGTAGACAGGGCTTGAGGAAGGTTTTGCCCCAACTGTTGAGAAGATCACAATAGAGAAGGATGTTTCTAACCTTTCTGATTAGGTCTACATCAATAAAATAATTCAGTGATGGACAACACATAATTCTTCCTTCCTGATTTAGTTTGTGTGTCTCAGTGTCGTTCCTGATTTAGTGTGTGTGTGCGTGTGCGTGTGCGTGTGCGTGTGCGTGCGTGCGTGCGTGTGTGTGTGTCAGAGTGTGTCCTGTACTGTACTCTTTCCTGTTGCCCGACTGTGACAGTGATCTGGAGCGATCTTCTGGGACTCTACGCTGTCAATGAACACACACGCACACACACACACACCAAATCTTCCTCCAGGCTGTTCAGCATTAGGCCATCCAGCCCCCCGTTGTGTGCTGGGCCTGACCCCTGTAGAACAAAAGCAGTGGGTGGAATGGGCCACATGTTGATCCTTGTTGTTTTAGCCCTCTGGGGAGAGGGGAGGGGGGGCAGCCCGATAAGGATCTCCAGGGGGGGTTTAACTGGACAATTCCAAACCATTCTGTTCCACAGGGCAGGAACGTTCTCTCTGTCTGGGTGTGTGGGGATTGGGAAGCATTAAGGTACTGATTTGCAGCTCTATGTGGTTGGATTGGTTGGAAGATGAGGTGGTAGAGGGTTGAAGGTTCATGGCCTGTACTAGGTTTTGATAGCTAATGGTTAACCTTTTACTGCAGTGGGCTAAATCAGGGGCCACACAGAGTGATTCTTGGTCGTCTTAAACAAATCTATTTTGAAACAAAAGTGTACACCTCACACACATGGTAATGAGACACCTGTACCATGTAAAATATAGAGTTGACATTTATTACATTTTGAGTTTGCATCCCAATATTACACCTCATATACATCACAGAAGACTGAAATCATTTACAAGCATTTCACTACAACATCTGCTAACCATGTGTATGTGACCAATAACATTTGATTTTATTTGATTTTGAAATATAGCAAAACTTTTTGACATAGAAACACCGGATTTTCGTAGTAAAAAAAAATCTAACATCTTTATTCATTATGAAATGATGAGAAATATAAATGACATTCCACCCATGAGGCCAAACATGGCGCGTTTGGTCATTGACTGCAGGAAAGGGCCACGGTGAGGAATGATGAAGGGGGGAATGATTGAGATATGAATGTAGAATAAAGACGTGTGGAATGAAAGAAGTGTAAAGTGGGAAACGAAGGGATGGTAGAGAGGGAGAGAGATGGAGAGGGAGAACCCCTGAGGTACCACTCGATCCCTTTCCCTCTGTGACTCTGTGATCCCTCTTTGTGCGGTGGAAACCATCCACCCTTCCTCTCTGGAGCAGCGAGGACAGACAGACCCTGGTAAAGACATTAGACTGGCCTTAGGCTAGCCTCTCTGTCTCTGGCCTGGTGTATGGGGAACAGGGAGAGGGTTGGAAAAGGGGGAGAGAGCGAGAGAGGGATAGAAAGAAAGAAAGAAAGAAAGAAAGAAAGAAAGAAAGAAAGAAAGAAAGAAAGAAAGAAAGAAAGAAAGAAAGAAAGAAAGAAAGAAAGAAAGAAAGAAAGAAAGAAAGAAAGAAAGAAAGAAAGAAACCAGAGGGATGGTGGAAGGGAGAGAGAAACAGAGAGAGAGAGAGGAGAGAGGAAAGAGAGACAAAAGGACAGAGAGAGAGAGGGACAAAATTAGGTGGAAACTGAGCTGTACTTCCAAACCTCCTGCCAAATGTACAGTGTGACTATACTAGAGACACATATTTCCTCAGATTACACAGACCCACAAAGAATTCGAAAACAGATAAAAATGCTGATAAGCTGCCATATCCATTAGGTGAAATACCACACAGTGTGCCATCACAACAGCAATATTTGGGATCTGTTGCCACAAGAACAATACAACCAATGAAGAACAAACACCATTGTAAATACAACGCATATTTATGTTTATTTATTTTACCTTTGGCACTTTGTTACAACACTGTAGATAGCCATAATATGAGATTTGAAATGTCTCTGTGTAATGTTTACTGTTCATTTTTTATTGTTTATTTCACGTTTTGGCAATGTAAACATACTGTATGTTTCCCATGTCAATAAAGCCCTTTGAATTGAATTGAAAATTGAGAGAGATACAGAGACAGAGGCAGAGACAGAGGCAGAGGCAGAGGCAGAGGCAGAGGCAGAGGCAGAGGCAAAGACAGAGACAGAGACAGAGAGAGGGACCTAGTGTCAAGTGGCTTCCCCTTCTCGTTAAGTATTATGTCACTTCAAATGAGTGTATGACTTTAGACTATCAAGATGCAGCCGTAGAACACCAGGGCTGCGTTCCAAATGGCAACCTATTCCGTACATAGTGCTTCCCCTATACATAGGGAATACAGTGCCATTTGGGATGCAGCACGGCGCAACAGAGCATCACAGCACTGATGTCTTCCCCGTGTCATCACAGGCATGCTGCTCTTATTAGGGTAAGTTCACAGAAGGACTCAGGAGTCCCACGGTCCAAGCACAGACTCCCTATCCATCTGACTGAAACAGCAGAGGCCTGTTTCTCGACGGGCTAACCCTCTGTTTAGACACCCAATTCAATCTCGCCAGCAGAAATGTACACCGTTATGTTCAAATCTGATTTATAGGCGTTGTGTTTCGTTGAGACACATCATTTGTGGTCCAGAGGTAATTCTGGGGGTGATGTTTTGCTTGTGACAGAGGTACTGAACATACACTGAGTGTACAGCACCTTAGGAACACATTCCCTTTCCGTGACATAGACTGACCAGGTGAATCCAGGTGAAAGCTATGATCGCTTGTTGATGTCACTTGTTAAATCCACTTGAATCTGTGCACATGAAGTGGGGGAGACAGGTAGGTAAAATAAGGATTTTTAAGCCTTGAGCTAATTGAGACATGGATTGTGTATATGTGCCATTCATAGGGTGAATGGGCAAAACAAAAGATTTAAGTGCCTTGGAACATGGTATGGTAGTAGGTGACAGGCGCACCGGTCTGAGTGTGTCAAGAACCGCTCAACAGTTTCCTGTGAATGGTCCACCACCAAAAGGACATCCAGCCAACTTGACACAATTGTGGGAAGCATTGGAGTCAACATGAGCCAGCATCCCTGTGGAACGCTTTCGACACCTTACATACAGGCAGCAGGTAGCCTAGCGGTTAGAGTGTTGGGCCAGTAGGTTGAATCTAGGTCGCTGGTTTGAATACCTGAGCCGACAAGGTGAAAAATCTGTCGACGTGCCCTTGAGCACTTAACCCTAATTGCTCCAGGGTTGCTGTCAATAATGGCTGACCCTGGCTGTGACCCCACTCTCCGAGGGTGTCTCAGGGAGAAAGGGATATGCAACAAACAAAAAAATCTAATTTCAATTAATACACACTTGTACATGTGTTAAATAGGACACAAATAAGCACCCACCAAATTATTATTATTAGGCTAAACATCAAATGGATATTTATCGAGTTGTGTTGTGTGCTGCCGACAGTAGATTAAGTCATGTCTTCAGTGACAAATATTGACAATCACAGTAGATCATGATTACTGCAGCATTATACCTTCCACAGTTCAGCACTTGAGGTCCAGGCTTTCTCTTTCCTTCCCTCTCTTCCCTCTATCTCACTCTCGGTCTCTTTCTCCGTCTCTCTCTCCACTTGTAGTGCATTCGGAAAGTATTCAGACCCCTTGACTTTTTCCACATTTTGTTTAAAATGAAAAAAAAAACTGAAATACCTTCTCTACATAAGTATTCAGACCCTTTGCTATGAGACTCGCAATTTAACGGAGGTGCATCCTGTTTCCATTCATCTACAACTTGATTGGAGTCCACCTGTGGTAAATTCAATTGATTGGACATGATTTGGTACGGCACACACCTGTCTACATAAGGTCCCACAGTTGACAGTGCATGGCAGAGCAGAAACCAAGCCATGACGTCGAAGGAATTGTCCGTAGAGCTGTCGAGACTGTGTCAAGGCACAGATCTGGAGAAGGGTACCAAAATAGTTGTGCAGCATTAAAGGTCCCCAAGAACACAGTGGCCTCCATCATTCTTAAATGGAACAAGTTTGGAACCGCCAAGACTCTTCCTAGAGCTGACCGCCAAACTGAGCAATCGGGGGAGAGGGGCCTTGGTCAGGGAGGTGACAGAGTTCCAGAGTTCCTCTCTGGAGATGGGAGAACCTTCCAGAAGGACAACCATCTCTGCAGCATTCCACCAATCAAGCCTTTATGGTAGAGTGGCTAGACGGAACCCATTCCTCAGTAAAAGGCACCTAAATGACTCTCAGACCATGAGAAACAAGATTCTGTAGTCTGATGAAAATAATATTGAACACTTTGGCCTGAACGCCAAGCGTCGCGTCTGGAAGAAACCTGGCACCATCCCTACGAAGCATGGTGGTGGCAGCATCATGCTGTGGGATGTTTTTCAGGGACTAGGAAACTAGTCAGGATCGAGGGAAAGATTATCGAAGCAAAGTACAGAGAGATCCTTGATGAAAACCTGCTCCAGAGTGCTCAGGACCTCAGACTGCAGCAGAGGTTCACCTATCAACAGGACAACGACCCTAAGCACACAGCCAAGACAACGCAGGATTGACTTCGGGACAAGTCTCTGAATGTCCTTGAGTGGCACAGCCAGAGCCTGGACTTGAACCCGATCAAACATCTCTTGAGAGACCTGAAAATATCTGTGCAGCGATGCTCACCATCCAACCTGACAGAGCTTGAGAGGATCTGCAGAGAAGAATGGGAGAAACTCCCCAAATACAGGTGTGCCAAGCTTGTAGCGTCATACCCAAGAAGACTCGAGGCTGAAATCGCTGCCAAAGGTGCTTCAACAAAGGACTGAGTAAAAGGTCTGAATAGTTATGTAAATGTAATATTTTATTAAAACCTGTTTTTGCTTTGTCATTATGGGATATTGTGTGTAGCTTGATAAGGGGGGGGGGGGGACTATTTAATTAATTTTAGAATAAGGCTGTAACGTAACAAAATGTATAAAAAGTGAATGGGTCTGAATACTTTCCGAATGCACTGTATATCTAGGCTCTTAGTGATACACTGTGTATGCTTCCAGGTGTGTGTGTGTGTGTGTGTGTCTGTGTGTGTGTGTGTGTGTGCACGCACATGTTTACATAACATCACACAGTGTCCGTTAATCTTCATCTCCCTCTCCTTGTAACAGATCTATAAACCAGTCTCCTGCTGCTTTGTAGAAAGTAACACACGCACACACCCTTGGCACACCCTCTCCAGCCACTCTCACTAGCATGCCTCACGTATATAAATAGAGTGTGTATAAAGGCCAAGGTCGTTCATTCCCCCAGTTCGTTTTATGACTCTTCCTAGTCCTCTCTAGGGACACTGGGATATTTACAGTGGCCTCAGCGGCCCACTTCTGTCTCTGTCTGCTCTGCTCTGGCTGCTAGGGACTCCTGTGATACGTCCCAAATGACTCCCTATTCCCTGTTTAAGGCACTCCAAAAATAGTGCACTATCTAGGGAATGGGGTGCCATTTGGGATGCGCCCTTGAGGGTAGCAAGGTCAGAAGATGGGCAGCCGAGCCACGGTCAACTGAGGCCTGAGTCACAAATTATGGTGGACCGGACGAACAGACAGAGTCACAAATTATGGTGGACCTTACAGTCAGCCAGAGTCACAAATTATGGGGGACAGGACAGACAGTCACAAATTATGGTGGGCAGGACAGACAGGCAGGCGGAGGAGATGAATTGAAGACGTCCAGGCATTCAATCTGATTGATGAAGAAGAGGATTTTGTATTGTTTCAATGAGAGTGAATGGCGGTTGGGAATTCAACAGCAGGCTACACATTGATTCCAACAGTTGATTATAAGAAATAGAATCCATAGAACGGATGGAGGCCCGCTCTATGTCATCATCACTGTGTTCCATCATGCCGTGAGCAGCATCTCAAGCGTGGGCGAGCCGCCGTGAGGTCTCCAAGTCATTGCGTACCGTTGTCTGAAGGGGCTAGGAGTGAGGGGTTGGCAGTTCCCATGGTGTGCCTGGTCTTCTATGTGCCAAGTTGTTATAAGTTGTATGACAGAGGCTTAATCCTTGGAAAAAATCATGTCATCTTTGCATCTGTTGTATCTCTGCTCACTCAACAGTTATTTAAGTACCCTCTCCCTTTCCACTAAGTGCATGCCTCAGGCCAGAGCATATTATAGAGCAGCTAGATCAGATCTTACAGAGCAGCTGAATCAGACAGCGCGTCTAGGAACGGATTGTACAGAGCTACCCAATCAGATCTTACAAAGCCGCTGAATCAGACAGCAGTTCTAGGAACGGATATTACAGAGCAGCTAAATCCGATCTTACAGAGCTGCTGAATACGACAGCAGATCTAGGAACAGCTAAATCCGATCTTACAGTATTTCTGAATGCTAAGCGGAGCCTCTGTAGCTTCTGTAGACGGCGAGGAAGGTGTGTGAAGACCGATTGTGATCAACTATTATTAGTCAAGACACACAGAGGCTAAACGAGCTGGCTTCACTGAACTTAGGGTTCAATATGAAGAGAGAGACGAGAGGGAGAGGTGGAGGAGGGCAGCACGGGGAAAGAAAGTAGAGAGTGAATCAGAGTGAAAACGACGGATCAAGGAGATCTCAAAAAGGAGAAGCAGCAGGACGAGCAGACAGAAAGAGAAAGAGAGATTGAGAGAGAAGAGAAGGAGAGCAAGAAAAGCAGGGGACAGCGTGAGAGAGAGAGACAGATTGGATCTATTATTTGCAGGTGGAGAGCGCTAGGCCTGAATCGCATTGCTTGCTTGTTGCTCACCCCCTCTGATACATAGCAGAGGACTCTTCCACAAACGCACACACACACGCACAGACGCACTCATGCACGTGGCTCTCACAGACCACAGACCGATGGTATAAAGTGCCTCTATTTCAACCCAATTACTCACAAACACAACCGGCGACTAACTAACCTCCATGGATTGTAAATTTGTCATAATACAGAGTGAATTTTTAATACAGAGTGAATACACTATTGTACATTTGCAGTGTGTTAGGGGATAATCTTTTGTGACAATAACAGGGGCGAGAGAACACACAGGGTTTTTATGTCGTGTTTTATATTCCACAAAATTCATATGGAGGGATTATTTTTGATTTCCTCAGGTCAGTTTTTAGGGTAATATTTGGGAGGATATTATTCTGGAGATAGGCTCAGTACAACTTAAATTCAACCTTCAAATTCAAATAACTTTATTCCCAATACAGTTTCTCTGTCACCTTTAATGTACTGTATGTTTTCTGCCACTTCTCACCTGTGCAGCTGCCTAAAGGCTCCCCCTTGTGTCCAGATACACAAAACAAAGTATCGCAGTCTAATTGATCCCCATTTTATTTCCAAGTTTTGTTCAGCACAGTTAGAAAGTGACCTACTGTACAGTTCCCTACCTCTGTCCTGGGGCATATGGAGCACATACACTGAGTGTACAAAACATTAGGAACGTCTTCCTAATGTTAAGCATCACCCCCTTTTGCCCTCAGAACAGCCTCAACTCGTCGGGGCATGGGCTCTACAAGGTGTCGAAAGCGTTCCACAGGGATGCTGGCCCATGTTGACTCGAATGTTTCTCACAGTGGTGCCAAGTTGGCTGGATGTCCTTTGGGTGGTGGACCATTCTTGATACACACAGGAATTTGTTGACTGTGAAAAACCCAGTATTGTTGTTTTTCTTGACACACTCAAACCGGTATGCCTGGCACCTACTACCATACCCCGTTTAAAGGTACTTAAATTTGTTGTCTTGACCATTCACCCTCTGAATGGCACACATACACAATCCATGTCTCGGTTGTCTCAAGGCTTAAACATCCTTATTTAACCCGTCTCCTCCCCTTCATCTACACTGACTGAAGTGGCTTTAACAGGTGACATCAATAAGGGATCATAGCTTTCATCTGGATTGACCTAGTCAGTCTGTCATAGAAAGCCCAGGTGTTCCTAATGCTTTGTACAGTCAGTGTACGTTTAGTACTGTATGTACAGCATGTATGTTCACAGTCACACCTGACTCATACAACCACCACCTCCGTAGTTTTTCCCGGACTGCCAAGGCATGCTGCCCTCCTGCCCCCAGCTTAGAGCCCTCCAGCTGGGGGAAGTGGTGGCGAGTGTCTATGATGGATGACCGGCAAGCGGGCGTCTAGTGAAACTCAACACTTGGTGGGGGTTGAGGTTAGGGGATGGGATGGGAGGGGCGGAGTAGGCTGCTGGTATGCCATCATGGCTAAATCAGCAGTACACACACACACTTTGGGCCCTGGGAACAGGTGGGGGGGGGGCATTAACCCTTTCTTAACCTCTGGCCTTCTACCTACTGTGGGAGAGGGAGTGTGGGTGAGGGAGTATTTGTGTTGGAGTGTGAAGGGATAGACAGACAGCTGGGTGTGTGTAACGTCAGAGAGGGAGGTGCTGGCAGACGAGGGTTCAGGGTCACACACCAGGCAGGTCACCTGTGATACAAGTCAGTATTCGACGTCCATCCATTATTCGACATCCATCCATGTCTGAGGATGTCGGGAGATGATGTGGAACCCAGCCACTAGGGGCAACAGTGAGTGCTGTCACCTTCAAGTAGGTTTGGGTTTTGTTAGGGCGTTCTGGGCGGGGATGGTGGACGGGCGTAAGCATCTGCCTCTGGTGCCGAAGGTTGCATGTTTGAATCCAGCGATAGAAAGTTGTTTTTGCTCTTTTTGTTTTAAGCCTATCCCAAACCTTAACCCAAACCTTAACCATTCAGAGTTCATGCCGAACCTTAAGATTTCGTAGTTAAGGCCTAAACTTAACCCTAACCGTACAAATTTGGAGTTAATGCCTAAACTTAACATTAAACACTTTGAAATTTGACGTTTGGAACAACTTCGAAATTTGACGTTTGAGAAACATGGATGAACGTCTAACATGGATGAACATCTAATTCTGTGAGAGCTTGTTGCACACACACTCACTCACAGATACACACACACTCCCACCCAGACACACACACCAAGACACACACACACGTGCACCATGTGCATGAGTGCAAAAAAAGCCATTTTGGGAGCACATATCGATTTAATATTATACAATAAAGTACAATAATTGATAGTTTGCACTAACAATGTTCTCTTTCTCCATCCTTCCTTCCTTCCCTCCTCTCTCACTCCATGACATCAACAACCATTCCGCTCTCCATGGCCTGCCTCTGCTACCTCAGGTATGTGTTCCATTACAATCCTACTTACCTACGTTTTACTGTTCGTCAGTGCTCCCAAGCACATAGCCTTTATTCCCAATTCCATAGCCAGTATTCCTAATCCCATAGCCTGTTCCCAGTCCCATAGCCCCTTATTCCCAGTCCCGTAGCCTATATTCCCAATCCCGTAGCCTGTATTCCCAATCCCGTAGCCTGTATTCCCAATCCCGTAGCCAGTATTCCCAATCCCGTAGCCTGTATTCCCAATCCCGTAGCCTGTATTCCCAATCCTGTAGCCAGTATTCCCAATCCCGTAGCCAGTATTCCCAATCCCGTAGCCTGTATTCCCAATCCCGTAGCCCGTATTCCTAATCCCGTAGCCCGTATTCCCAATCCCGTAGCCCATATTCCCAATCCCGTAGACTGTATTCCCAATCCCGTAGCCTGTATTCCCAATCCCGTAGGCTGTATTCCCAATCCCGTAGGCTGTATTCCCAGCCTGAATAGTCCACCCTAACAGGGATTTGTAATCCTGAATGGTTGGTGTTTTATGTTTTATGCTCTCTGCTCTCTGCTCTCGGCCCTGAGCAGTTCAGCATCCAGCAAGTAGTTGTAGAGGCCAGATCGCGATAAATTGCCTGAATCGATGCGATAGCGATAAATAGAATGATAACTTTATAACATTAATGTGCACCACAGTTTTTTTTTAAATTATCCTTTACACTACTACTACTACTACTACTACTACTACTAATACTACTACTAGTTTGATGGTTGTAGCCACCAACTGTCCCATTAGCAATCACCCATATTAACACACTTCTTTCATTTTAAACACATTTCTCTACTATAGTATAGGCTACTTATCGTAATGAACAATATCAGCAAGATGTCGGTGATAAGTGATCGGTGTGGTCTGTGTCAACAATTATCTGTTTATCGTCCCTGCTCTAGGCCTGGTGTTTTGTCCTTTGTCGTCTCTTACTGCCACATGTGGAAGAGATTTTCTCCAGCCAAACAACCCTGAGTAACTTTGAGGCTTTTTTTGATCAAATATGTCTTCCTGAGCATTAGTGCTTTTTCCCTTTGCTCACAGGGTGACTCCGCAGTTATTAACCCTGTCTAAATATATCATCCCCCCCCCCCCCTCTCCATCCATCCATCCCCTCCTCCTCTCCTCCTGTCCTCCCCCAGCGGAAATGAATGTCTCATTATAAAGGGGGGGGGGGAAGATATTTTCTGTCCTGTTCTTATCCAGCCTAACAAGCATCCGGGTTTGTGCGTGCGTCTGGGCCTGTGCACATGCATGTGTACGCTTGTTTAAAACAGGTTGAAATGGGAAGTTCTTCCTGTCAACAGTGACACATCTCTAACTGTGGCAGGACATCCCGATGGGAGGACAGGGGGGGGGGGGACATATTCAATCAATCAGTCAAATTCATTTTCACATCAGCAGGTGTCACAAAGTGCTATAGAGAAACCCAGCCTAAAACCCCAAGCAACAAGCAATGCAGATGTTGAAACACGTGTAGAAGACTTCCACTCCCCAGTGAGAGGCTCCGGTGACTGGTGCAGTCAGGATTCATAGGGTCGGGAGGGAGGCATGAGGGGAGAGACGAACCACTCTGTTCCCCAACCTCTATTACATACTGTCTTCTGAATGTGTGCGTGAATGTGCGTGTGCGTGTGCGCGTGTGAGCGTGCGTGCGTGCGTGCGTGTGTGTGTGTGTGTGTGTGTGTGTGTGTGTGCGTGCGTGCGTGTGTGTGTGTGTGTGCGTGCGTGTGTATGCGGACACTATAAGTGTAGTGTCTGGGACCAGACCGGCTGATCACTACCATCAAACTGTCTCTTCATGATCTCCAGCCTGCCCTGTCATAAATACAGTCACCGTGGAACTTACCGCACCTCTATTCCCACCTACATTTTTCAGCACCGTTATATGACTGATTAAACCTGTGCATAGTAAATTGAAGGTCTACATTTGGAGACACACAGTATACAATATGTGCTGTCTGTCAGCGTTGTGTGAACAGCCGTCCGCTGTTAAGTTGTTATGAGCGATGTGGTCTTCATGTAGCTTCATGTAGTGTAACGGCTGTGGTTTCCCAGCCTCCCAGTGGAAGTAACCCTGATTCTCAGACATCAAAAGGAGATGCGTACAGTACAACAACAAACTCAGTCCTCTCTGACTCCCTTCCTCCATCCAATGATTTGAGAATCCAAACAAAAGCTGTAAGCCAAACAGGACCCCTTCTCCTGACCCTGTAGAGGCGTGCTGGGGGGCACAGAGGGGCACAGCTTTCCCCTGTGGGGGGGGGGGGGGGGGGTGGGGGGGGGGGGGCTCTTTAAGGTGACATGCTGGAATGCGCTCAGCAAACAACCCTGGGATCACATGGGTCCTTGCTAGGGGTGTGTGAGGGTGAGGAGGTTCGAATGATGTGTGAGGGATGTTGGGGGGATTATTGGGTGTGTGTGTGTCTGTCTGTCTGTCTGTGTGTGCGTGCGTGTGCTTTCCTGGTTATAAGAACAACAGCTAAGTTGAATCCTTGACTCATGAGTGACTCACAATGCCAAGCATCTGTATGACCTCTAGAATATATGGTTTCATTGTGGATTTAGATAACGTGTTTCACATGCAGGGGAGCTGTAACCAAGTATTAAGGTCACATACTGGTTGTGGTTGTGGTCAGTGAAGCGGTTTCACTAAAGGTACCCCAGGTGCCACTTAGACCTCAAATGTACCACAAACACACAAAGTGGTCGCAGGTTAGCACACCCCTAAGGCAACACCAAACAAAGAGGACTCTTACATAGGGAAGTCACCCACATTTATCTAAAGCTCGGCTCTCTAGGAAAGGTATTTGTGTGGAACTCTTTCTTTGGTGTTCAAAGAATTGAAGTCGTTGATCACAAACCCCCCCCCCCCACACACACACACACAACACACACAACACAGACACACCCTAACCCCTGACCCTAAAAGCCCTGCTCTCGTGTGGTTCAGTTTCCTGGGGTGACTTGACTGCTACACTTTTTATTTTTATTTATTTCTCTCTCTTTGTCTCTCTCTTTGTCTCTCTCTCTTTCTCTCTCTCTCTTTGTCTCTCTCTCTTTCTCTCTATTTGTCTCTCTCTTAGTCTCTCTCTCTTTGTCTCTCGCTCTTTGTCTCTATTTGTCTCTCTCCCTTTGTCTCTATCTGTCTCTGTCTCACTCTTTCTTCCCACCCTCTCTCTCTTTCTCTGTCTCCCTCTCTCTCTCCCACCCTCTCGCTCTCTCTCTTTCTCTTGCTCTCTCTGTCTCTCTATCTCCCTCTCTCAGAGTCCTGTATAAGGCAGGGTGGGTTGACCCTGCCTTATACAGGGTTGTGGTTATGATTAGCTGGAGACGGTCGTAAGGAGCATAAACACTAAGGAGAGGGAGATTTGTTGATCCTAACAGCTAGTGATTATTCCAGTGTGTCACAAAGTGGTAAGGTAATTACCCTGGAGTGTGTGTGTTTGTGTGTTTGCGTGCGTGCGTACGTGCGTGCATGTGCGTGCGTGTGTGTGAGAAACCATTATGTTTTTCTGTCTGAGATGATCTTCCTCTTTAGTGGGGCAGCAGGTAACCTAGCTGTTAAAGGGCCAGTAACTGAAAGGTTGCTGGTTTGAATTCCTGAGCCGTCTAGGTAAAAAATCTGCCGATGAGCCCTTGAGCAAGGCACTTAACCCTAATTGCTCCTGTAAGTCACTCTGCTAAATGACGTAAATGTTTTGTACCAGGGTGGAATTTTGTAGGAAATCCACTGCTGGTTGTGTCAATAACTCTACAGGCATGGTCTGTTCGGTGCGTGTCGTATTAGTTGTTTCAGTCACATTTTAAAGCTTGGTTCATGTGTTTTTGCTTAGGGATCTCAACCATTAGAGATATGGGGTTCACTAAACTTCCACTGAACCAGATCTGGATCTTTTGATTAACAAGTGCTGAACCAATTGAACACCGCTACAACAAGCACAATAAAGAACTTAATAAGCCAGAAGAACACCGCCCGATTGTCACGATCAAAACGAGTGGAGGTGATTGAAATGGGGTTTGAAATGGGAGGGCATGTATCTGCATTTCGCCCGGTGATGTAAACCATATTGATGGTTGGTTATGTATGTTTATGACACATTCAAAACATGCACTGGTTTTGGTTTCTTCTCTGTGCCAGCAGGCATGCCGTTAAACTACAGCAGTATAGGACCCGCTGTGCTGAAGAACAATGCTTTGTTCAGAAAGAGAGGCTTCAAACAGCCTCACAGGCAGATGGAGGGATGAAAGACGAGAAATGTTGGGTTATGAATGTGTTCATTCTGATCAGGAGACAGTAAATTAACAGGATGATTGCAGACATTGGTCTGACATTCGTGCTTGGATAAACAAAAATAGCAGGGGGTTAAAGAAAGGATTTGTGTGTGCGTGTGTGTGTGTGTGTGTGTGTGTGTGTGTGTGTGTGTGTGTGTGTGTGTGTGTGTGTGTGTGTGTGTGTGTGTGTGTGTGTGTGTGTGTGTGTGTGTGTGTGTGTGTGTGTCTATAGAATTAGTGCAGGCCCTTCATGGAGCCATCATAAGCGCATACGGTAGACAGAAACTGCAAGTCCCTCTGCCACCACGCACTCTCCATCTATCTCTACCCTGTCTTGTGTGTGTGTGCGTGTTTGTCTGCTTGCATGCATGCATGTCGGAGGGTTATCTGAATATAACCAAATGGACTGTGGAATAAAAAAAGCTAACGTTTTATAGAATGATTGACATTTTGGACTAGCTGCAACGTGGGCCGTGTCTAAAACCTCACTTTGCAGCCAGCACTCTATTGCTCATAAACCATCATTCATGTGCTTCAGACAGTGTTTAGATACGCTACAGCAAATGTATCAAGTGCTCGGTCTCAGACAATGCCAAGGCAGGTCTGCAGCTCCTATATCCGCCTTCATGCGACGTGAATTAGACGCAGAGAGATGCGGAAAGATGGAGACAGAGGCAGGTGGCTGAGCTTTCATCATCACTCATTCATACAGAGACACACACACACACACACACACATTTTGACATGATAGGAATGGCTGTGAAACTAAAATACCACGTGCATGTTTTTAACAGTGTGCAATTTTGTCATTGTGTGTGTTAGAGCAGTGTGCAAAATATGCAGGAAAAATAACATTGAAAGGGTTCATTTTTTTTCACCAAAATTATTCTTTTTTGATTCATTCCCACCCATCAATTGACATACATATGTTATTTTATTGGGGTTGAATGTGTGTAATTTTGGAAAACAAAATGGTCATTGTGCTTCCTCTTATTAATGTCATGTCATTAATGATTTGTTTCCTCTTCAAATTTATAAAAAGAAAATGGACGGTTGTTATGAGAGAGAGTGAAAGAAAGAACGAGTAGGGAGTGAAGAGAGAGAGAGAAGAGAAGAAGAGAGTAGGGAGAGGAGAGAGAGAGGAGAGAGAGAGAGAGAGAGAGAGAGAGAGAGAGAGAGAGAGAGAGAGAGAGAGAGCGAGAGAGAGAGAGAGAGAGAGAGAGAGAGAGAGAGAGAGAGAGAGAGAGAGAGAGAGAGAGAGAGAGAGAGAGAGATGCAAAACACCAGAAAGGCAAAAAGGAACTGCTGTGTTTTGTCATGAAGAGAAGGATGGATGGAGGTTGGAATCTGTTCTCTATATCCCTTTTACACAACACCCTATCATATTTAAGCCCCTCATAAGTCTCCACGGTTGTTCTTCTATTGTGAAAGAACGAAAGAGAAAGAAAGACAGAAAGACAGAACAAAAGAAAAAGGGAGGAGATTGAGCGAGGGAGAGAGAGAGCAACAGAGACAGAGAGAGAAAAAGAGAGACTTTTCAAAGAGGGGAAAAGAGAAAGCCAAGAGTGACGTGGTTTAATCCGACTTGTGGAGGAGCAGGAGACAGCTGTGGACTCTGTACCTGCTGTACTCTGGAATGGGAAAAGACAGACACAGATGAATGCTGTGACTGTAATACTCCATTCATCAGTCACACCAAGGGTGGAACCCAGCACTACTCTGAGAAGGCCCGTAGAGACCCTGTCAACCACCTGCACATGAATACATTATTCTCCTTCTCCTCTGTTTCCTTTCTTCATTTCCTCTTTCAACTGCATCCAATCAATGGAAATACTTAATACGTAAAAACACAATATAGATGGATAGATTAATAAAGAGCAAACGGTTAAAAAGAATAAAAACAAATGTAAATGAGAAAGGTGGACCAACGTGATTCTTAGGCCTCTACGTCTGATACTGTATTTTGTGTGTGTGTGTATGTGTGTGTGAGCCTGTGTCCCTGTGTGTGTGTGGATGTTTGCGTCTGTGTATAGAGAAGAGTGATGTTGTAAAACATTGGCTTCCGTCCATCCCCAGCTATGGGAACCTCTCAGATGCATGTCTAAAGGAAATCTCGACCCAGCTGTACAGGCAGGATTACATCAAAACGGTGTTATCTTATGTGTTATTTTGATTTTGATTGAATATTAAAACATATAATCTACCTGCAGTAAGCCGCTCAACATTTACACTACATTCAGTCATCCAGCAGACTCCCATCCATAGCGACCCACAGGAGCAACCAGGGTCAAGTGCCCTGCCCAACGGCACGTCAACAGATCTTCGGACCCGAACCAGGGACCCATCGGTCACCGGCCCAAGTTACCAACAGCCAGGCCACCAACCATCCCAGATCCCTCCACAGTTCCCCGAGAGCTGCCCCTCAACCATCCGAGACCCCACCCACAGTAGAGAATTAGGTAGAGAATGCATGGCAGGATGATAAGAGGGTCATAAAGAGGTTATAACCTATGGTGATGCTACTTAGGACAGGACATCCTGACCCAGTTTCTGCTTGTGTCTGGGTTCCCCATCAGGAGATAGTGGGCCAGCCCCTAAACCCCCACCCACCCACCCACCCACCCCACCATCTCTGCATCTCTGTCCATCCACTCTGGATCTGCACACAAGAACAAGTGGGGTTCACATGTGGAGGCGTGTGTGTGTGTGTCCTGCAATTTTCATGGTCGCATACACATGTTTAGCAGATGTTATTGCGGGTGTAGCGAAATGTTTGTGTTCGTAGCTCCAACAGTGCAGTAATATCTAACAATACACAACAATAAAAGTAAAATAGAGGAATTAAGAAATATATCAATCCGGAGTAAAGATATATATATATATATATATATACAGTGCATTCGGAAAGTATTTAGACCCCTTGACTTTTTCCAGATTTTGTTACGTTACAGCTATATTCTAAAATAGATTGAATAGTTTTTTCCCCTCATCAGTCTACACACAATAGCCCATAATGACAAAGTAAAGAGAAGTCTTTAGAAATGTTTGCAAAAAATTTTACGAAGCAAATTACAGAGAGATCCTTGATGAAAATCTGCTCCAGAGCGCTCAGGACCTCAGACTGGGGTGAAGGTTCACCTTCACAATGACCTTAAGCACACACCCAAGACAATGCAGGCGTGGCTTCAGGACAAGTCTCTGAATGTCCTTGAGTGGCCCAGCCAGAGCCCGGACTTGAACCCAATCGAACATCTCTGGAGACACCTGAAAATAGCTGTGCAGCAACGCTCCCCATCCAACTTGACAGAGTTTGATAGGATCTGCAAAGAAGATTGGTAGAAATTCCCCAAATATAGGTGTGCCAAGCTTGTAGTGTCATACCTAAGTAGACTCGAGGCTGTAATCGCTGCCAAAGGTGCTTCAACAAAGTTTTGATTAACTTCTTTGGGCTGCAAGCCCGAAGCCGGGCACAATATGACAACAGCCACTTCAAGTGCAGGGCGCGAAATTCAAAATATATTTTTTAGAAATATTTAACTTTCACACATTAACAAGTCCAATACAGCATATGAAAGATAAACATCTTGTGAATCCAGCCAACATGTCCGATTTTTAAAATGTTTTACAGCGAAAACAGCACATATATTTATGTTAGCTCACCACCAAATACAAAAAAGGACAGACATTTTTCACAGCACAGGTAGCATGCACAAAGCCAACCTAACCAAGAACCAACCAAACTAACCAAGAAACAACTTCATCAGATGACAGTCTTATAACATGTTATACAATAAATCTATGTTTTGTTCGAAAAATGTGCATATTTGAGGTATAAATCAGTTTTACATTGCAGCTACCATCACAGCTACCGTCACAAATAGGACCGAAGCAGCCAGAGTAATTACAGACACCAACGTCAAATACCTAAATACTCATCATAAAACATTTCTGAAAAATCGATGGTGTACAGCAAATTAAAGACAAACATCTTGTGAATCCAGCCAATATTTCCGATTTTTTAAGTGTTTTACAGCGAAAACACAATATAGCATTATATTAGCTTACTACAATAGCCTACCACACTACCGCATTCATTCATCAAGGCACGTTAGCGATAGCAATAGGCACGTTAGCGATAGCGAATAAACCAGCAAAAGATATATAATTTTTGACTAACCTTGATAAGCTTCATCAGATAACAGTCCTATAACATCAGGTTATACATACACTTATGTTTTGTTCGAAAATGTGCATATTTAGAGCTGAAATCAGTGGTTATACATTGTGCTAACGTAGCATCTTTTTCCCACAACGTCCGGATATTTTTCTGACACTCACATATTCTGACCAAATAACTATTCATAAACATAACTAAAAAATACATGTTGTATAGGAAATGATAGATACACTAGTTCTTAATGCAATCGCCGTGTTAGAATTCTAAAAATAACTTCATTACGATATGCAGTTTACGTTATGGCGAGAGCGTGCCCAAAACCTGGCCGCAAACTTCTAGTACACATGTACGACAGATATATGAAATAACATCATAAAATGGGTCCTACTTTTGACGATCTTCCATCAGAATGTTGTACAAGGGGTCCTTTGTCCAGAACAATCGTTGTTTGGATTTAGAATGTCCTCTTCTCCAGTCAATTAGCACGGAAAGCTAGCAAAGTGGCGCGAAGCTCTCCTTCCTGAACATACGCAGACAAAGCAACACGCCTAACGTCCCGAAAAAATTTCAATAATCTAATAAAACTATATTGAAAAAACATACTTTACGATGATATTGTCACATGTATCAAATACAATCAAAGCCGGAGATATTAGTCGTCTATAACGACAGCCTTTCAGAAGGCAATACCAGGTCCCTTCGCGCGCGCTCCAGAAAACAGGAAACTGGTGACACGTCATACAAAGAGCTTTTATTCGACCCCAGATCAAGTTATACACTCCATTTCTTCTCTCACTGCCTGTCGACATCTAGTGGAAGACGTATGAAGTGCATGTATACTGATATATATCAAGGACATTTATAGGCAGGCCCTAGAACAGAGCATCGATTTCAGATTTTCCACTTCCTGTCAGGAAGTTTGCTGCAAAATGAGTTCTGTTTTACTCACAGATATAATTCAAACGGTTTTAGAAACTAGAGAGTGTTTTCTATCAAATAGTAATAATAATATGCATATTGTACGAGCAAGAATTGAGTACGAGGCCGTTTGAAATGGGCACCTTTTATCCAGGCTACTCAATAGTGCCCCTGCAGCCCAAACAGGTTAAAGGGTCTGAATTCGTATGTAAATGTGATTTTTCAGGGTTTTTTAAATAAACATTTTCTAAAACTGTTTTTGCTTCTTCATTATGAGGTACTGTGTGTCGATTAGTGAGTTTAAAAAAGAATAATTTTAGATTAAGGCTTTAACGTAACAAAATGTGGAAAAAGTGAAGGGGTCTGAATACTTTCCGCTATCTTCACCACACTGTCCTACTCAAGTCGGCCACGGAGAACGAGAGGTCACAGACCTTGGGAGCGGCCCGTGTCAACGGCCCTGTGTTATCCTCAAAGCGGGCAAAGAAGGTATTTAGCGTGTCTGGGAGCAACATGTCGGTGTCCGTGACGTGGCTCGTTTTCCCTTTATTATCCGTGATTGTCTGGAGTCACTGCCACATAACGTCTCGTGTCTGAGCCGTTGAATTGTGACTTCACTTTGTGCTTGTACTGACATTTTGCCTCTTTGATTGCCTTACAGAGGGCATAACTGGACTGTTTGTATTGGTCATATTCCCAGTCACCTTGCCGTGGTTAAATGCGGTGGTTCGCGGTTTCAGTTTTGCGCAAATGCTGCTATCTATTCACAGTTTTGGTTTGGATAGGTTTTAATCGTCATAGTGGGAACAACATCCTCTATACACTTCCTGATAAACTCAGTCACCGTGTATACATTAATGTTACTCTCAGAGGCAACCCGGAACATGTCCCAGTCCGCGTGATCAAATCAGTCTTGAAGCATGGATTCCGATTGGTCAGACCAGCGTTGAATAGACCTTAGCACGGGTACTTAATTATTATTTTTATTGAATATTTAAAACATATAATATGCTTGAAGTGAAGCCACTCAACAACTTAATCACATTAGAGAAAAATAAAATAATTCCATTAATGTCTCCAATTCCACATCCCAACCCTCAGCTTCCCTCAGCCCATCCCACCTACAGTTGAAGTCGGAAGTGTACATACATCTTAGCCAAATACATTTAAACTCAGTTTTTCACAGTTAGGATCACCACTTTATTTTATGAATGTGAAATGTCAGAATAATAGTAGAGAGAATGATTTATTTCAGCTTTTATTTCTTTCATCACATTACCAGTGGGTCAGAAGTTTACATACACTCAATTAGTATTTGGTAGCATTGCCTATAAATTGTTTAACTTGGGTCAAATGTTTCGGGTAGCCTTCCACAAGTTTCCCACAATAAGTTGGGTGAATTTTGGCCCATTCCTCCTGACAGAGCTGGTGTAACTGAGTCAGGTTTGTAGGCCTCTTTGCTCGCACACGCTTTTTCAGTTCTGCCCACAAATGTTCTATAGGATTGAGGTCAGGGCTTTGCGATGGCCACTCCAATACCTTGACTTTGTTGTCCTTAAGCCATTTTTCCACAACTTTAGAAGTATGCTTGGGGTCATTGTCCATTTGGAAGACCCATTTGCGACCAAGCTTTAACTTCCTGACTGATGTCTTGAGATGTTGCTTCAATATATCCACAATTTTCCTCCCTCATGATGTCATCTATTTTGTGAAGTGCACCAGTTCCTCCTGCAGCAAAGCACCCCCACAACATGATGCTGCCATTCCCGTGCTTCATGGTTGGGATTGTGTTCTTCGGCTTGCAAGCCTCCCCCTTTTTCCTCCAAACATAACGATGGTCATTATGGCCAAACAGTTCTATTTCCGTTTCATCAGACCAGAGGACATTTCTCCAAAAAGTACGATCTTTGTCCCCATGTGCAGTTGCAAACCGTAGTCTGGCTTTTTTATGGCGGTTTTGGAGCAGTGGCTTCTCCCTTGCTGAGTGGCCTTTTAGGTTATGTCGATATAGGACTCGTTTTACTGTGGATATAGATACTTTTGTACCCGGTTCCTCGAGCATCTTCACAATGTCCTTTGCTGTTGTTCTGGGATTGATTTGCACTTTTTGCACCAAAGTACATTCATCTCTAGGAGACAGAACGCATCTCCCCTCTGAGCGGTATGACAGCTGCGTGGTCCCATGGTATTGATAATTGTGTACTATTGTTTGTACAGATGAACATGGTACCTTCAGGTGTTTGGAAATTGCTCACAAGTATGAACCAGACTTGTGTAGGTCTACAATTTTTTCTGAGGTCTTGGCTGATTTCTTTTGATTTTCCCATGTTGTCAAGCAAAGAGGCACTGAGTTTGAAGGTAGCCCTTGAAATACATCCACTGGTACACCTCCAATTGACTCAAATTATGTCAATTAGCCTAACAGAAGCTTCCAAAGCCATGACATAATTTTCTGGAATTTTCCAAGCTGTTTAAATGGCACAGTCAACTTAGTGTATGTAAACTTCTGACCCACTGGAATTGTGATACAGTGAATTATAAGTGAAATAATCTGTCTGTAAACAATTGTTGGAAAAATTACTTGTGTCATGCACAAAGTAGATGTCCTAACCGACTTGCCAAAACTATAGTTTGTTAACAAGAAATTTGTGGAGTGGTTGAACAACGAGTTTTAATGACTCCAACCTAAGTGTATGTAAACTTCCAACTTCAACTGTATCTCTGCTGGCCACCTTGTCCGGATTTCTACACACCATATATCCTTCAACTATGCTGTGATGTTTAACATACAATTTCAATCTATCTAATCGAACAGAATCCACAGATTGCGAGTTGAAGATAAATACTTTTACCTCAGTGTATTTGTATGTTAGTAATTGACTGACCCAACTGTTTTGCAATCTGTATGGCACAGCTGTCAACATCCTGGTCCTCAAAAGAAACTGGTATACTTTCCCATGTATGCTATTTTTATTCCTCTGCTAGTTTTGATCCTTTATATTGGGCAGACAGACCAGTTCCCTACCTCCTCCTGCTGCCACCTGCCTCCTCCATTTTTGGGGTAATACTGTAATCATTTGGTTGTAATCTTGGATTGAGCAGACCTTCCCGTACAATTCTGATAACTCCATGAAAGACATAACTCCACCATTCCAATTTACAATATAATTTAAAAACCAAATACCCTTTTCTAACATATTTCCCATAAATACAGGTATATCATCAACCAGCACATTTGTTGTAATATTTGTTCTATCTTTTCAGGGGGATGAAACTCAAATTGTAGCCAGCTCTGCAATGCTTGTTTGAAAAAGAGAGATACTTTGAAAAAAGTATAATTTTGCATTAATCGAAAATGAGACATAGCAATCTGCACAAAGGCAAAAAGGCCATTTTTAAACAATGGATTAGATTTTCTTACTAATCTACTTGAGAGCAATTTAGGGTTCAAGTACATTTTTTGAATAAGTGAGGCTTTTAGAGAGATGTTTAGTGCTTTTATATTTAATAATCTCAATCCACCCAATTCATATTCATTATACAGTATATATAGGCAAACTTTGTCTTGTCTGGCTAAGCATACCAGATATAGCAAAATATTTTTTGCTCATGTGATTTGAAAAACTGTAACGATTGTTCTCCTCCTCGTCTGAGGAGGAGCATGGATCGGACCAAAACGCAGCTTGTGTGGAATACATGATGAATTTATTTAAACAAGACGAACACGAAGCACACTTGAGAAATTACAAAACAATAAACGACGTAGACCGACCTGAACATGAGAACTTACAGAACACGAAGAACGCACGAACAGGAACAGACTAGACAAACGAAACAGTCCCGTGTGGTACATACACTGACACGGAAGACAATCACCCACAAACAAACGGTGTGAACAGCCTACCTTAATATGGTTCTCAATCAGAGGAAACGTCAAACACCTGCCCCTGATTGAGAACCATATAAGGCTAAACAATGAACCTAAACATAGAAACAAATAACATAGACTGCCCACCCAGCTCACGTCCTGACCAACTAAACAAAGCTAAACAAAAGGAAAATAAGGTCAGGAACGTGACAAAAACAAATCATCAGGAGTAGGCAGCGCCATAAGTAAGTGAATAAACTGAGATATGACTAAGGAGTTAATCAGGGCAATTTTAAATAAATAGACAGGTATTTACCTCTCCATGGTTGCAGGATCTTGTCTATTTTTACAAGTTTTCTATTGAAATGAAATGTGGAGAGCTCATTTATATCTTGTGTGATATGAATACCAAGTATGTCTACTTCACCGCCAGCCCATCTTATTGGTTAACTGCAGGGTAATGTAAAAGTTGTATGTTTTAAAAATCCAGTACATAATATTGTACACTTATCATACTTAGGTTTTAGTCTAGAGAGTCCAGAAAAGTTCTCTTCAATGAGAAATTGCAGGGATCTAGTTTGCGGACTTAATTTAAAACTTGAGTCATCGGCATACATGGACACCTTTTTTTAAGCCTTGGATTTCTAATGTTGTTATTTGATCAGATTTTAATAGCTAGCATTTCGATAGCCTTAACGAAAAGATATGGGGACGGCAGACACCCTTGTTTTACTCCTCTTGACAATTCAAAACTCTCTGAGAAGTAGCCGCTATTTACTATTTTACGCCTGGGGTTGCTATACATTACTTTTACCCATTTTATAAGGGAATCACTGAAACTTTATTAAAGGCCTTTTCAAAATCCGCTATAAATACTTAGATGTTTCATGATGTTCTATTATTTCTAGTAGTTGATGTATATTATCTCCAATGTATCGTCCATGTAAAAAAAATTGATCAGGATGAACAATACCTGGTAAAACCTTTTTAATTCTGAGCGCTCTGCATTTCGCTAGTATTTTTGCATCACAACATTGAAGTGTAAGAGGCCTCCAGTTTTTGAGATATACTGGATCTTTATATTTGGCATCTGGTTCTTGTTGAAATAATAGTGAAATACATTTTTTATTATTTGGAAATAATTCCTTACAGTAATTGGCATTCAGTGGGTGAGGATGAGACGGAAAAGAGAACATCTGCTTAAAATATTTAGCTTCCTCTTTTAAAATATAATTCAGAGAATCATAGATGACTCTGTCTTCAGTAACGAGTTTCTGCAAATAATTTTTGTTAGCATTCCTGTGTTGAAGATTCAAGAAGAATTTGGTAAATTTTTCTCCATATTCCATCCAGCTTGCTTTATTTTTTGTAATAGATTACATTAGATCGTTCTTGAATAAGTTCCTCCAGTTCTTTTTGTTGTTCCTCTAACTTCTTTTGTATCTCTGTGTTATCGTTTTTATTGCTATCTACCTGTACTATTAGTTCATGGATTTCCCTTGTTAGTCTTGTCTCTTTAGCCAGAAAGTGCTTTTTTATTATTGATGAATATTGAATTGAATGATCTCTGAAGGTACATTATAGGTATCCCAAACAGCAAGGGTATTTGCTGAACATATATTGTACTGGGAGAATTCAGTTATAAATTATTTTTTCTTAGTTAAAAATAAATTGTCCTTCAGTAATCTTTGATTACATTTCCAATATCCCTGTCCATGTGAAAATTCTATAAGAGTTATGTGAAGGCCAATTAGATGAGGATCCAATCGCATTCTGTCTCCTATTAGAACTGTTTTAACCTTTGATGCAAGAGAGAAAGAGACAAGAAAGTAGTCAAGACGACTAGCTTGATTTAAGTCTCCTCCATATATATCTGACTAGGTCTGGATTTTTTAGTCTCCAAGTATTCACTATTTCTAATGTGTCCATAATATTTGTGATTTCCTTAAGAGCACAGTGATAATAGTTTTGATTTCCTTAACTTTCCCTTTACGGTCCATTGAGGTACTTAACACTGTGTTATAGTTTACCGCCATAATGATTTGATCATGTTTTGCCTGTAAGTTCAATAAATTGGTATAAATATTTTCGAGGAAGTATGGATCATCCTGATTTGGACCATATAGATTAATGAGCCAAATCTGTTTTTCATCCAATTTCATATTCAAAAAGATCCACTTTCCTTGCACATTCAGATCAACATTTTTGTTAATTAATATCATCACACCTTTTGAGTTTCTTTGTCCATGACAGAAAAATATTTCACCACCCCATTCCTTTTTCTACGCAACTTCATCTAAGGATGTAGAGTGAGTTTCCTGTAAACAGTATATGTTATATTCCTTTTATTTTAGCCACGTAAAGACTCATCTTCTTTTTTTATAATCTGCTAAACCATTACAATTATAACTGGCTATACTTGTTTCACCCCTTACCATAACTAGATACTATTCTCAGTCTAAATTAACCATAATTAGTGCTTGTACTGCCATAAGAGGTATGATGACAGTCAAAATTTGAGATTTTAAATGTCTGATATTTAGAATTGAAGAAAAAGGTTCTAGCAATATTTATTTTATTCACTTGCCTGTTTGCCTGTGAGCCAATGCCACAGATGTTATAAAATTGAGACAAGATATTATGTGTGTAGTAAATCTGAGTAGGTTGATGTGCATGATATTGGATGCGATTTAGTGAGAGTGTGTATGATGTCTGGATAAGAGTAAGACTATATAATGTATGATGTCCAAATAAATAAAAACCCATCCAATTTGCATGGTTGAGTGTCTATGTGTGTAAAATGAAGTGAGCATAGCCTTGATATTCAGGATGATAATTGTAATCCATATCGTATCACAATCATAGTTGCGTCATAATTACCTTTAGCATCATTTTCATAGAAAAACACATCCCAGCGTTTCCATAGCAATTGACATTTCACATGATCATGAAAGAAACCTTGCATTACTATAGAGACGGCTTCACTACATTACAAATGTATCCGGTACATTGTTATTATTCCCCAATGTTCCTGCTGTGATATCTTCCCCTTGCTTGTTGTAAACATAGACTAACATGTAGACAAAGACATAGAAAAGATAGACATACAAAAAACATATTGAATTATAGAAAGGTTCTTGACAGTAGAGAGAGGGGGGAGAGAGGGAGAGGAGAGAAGAGAGGGAGTGAGAGACGAGAGAGAGATCAAGTGTGTATGTATAAGTCTGTGTGTGTAAGTGAGCATGTAATAGCATGGGTACGTCCTCTTTTGAGCAAAATGGAGTCGTGATCTGCTTTGCCAAAGGGAGGTCGGGGGAGGGCCTTGTAGCCATCCCGGAAGGTAGAGTAACAATGGTCGAGAGATAAAAAAGAATACTGCAATGTTGCTTAGGAGCCTGACACAAGGCAGCCATGTCTATTGGCACCATCTTACATTGTGTGTGTGTGTGTGTGTGTGTGTGTGTGTGTGTGTGTGTGTGTGTGTGTGTGTGCGTGTGCGTGTGCTTGCATCCTGCAGCACTATTTTCCAAAAAGTTTTGGGACACTGTAAAGTCCATGGAGAAGAGTACCTCCCCCCAGCTGCCCACCACACTGAGACTAGGAAACACTGTCACCACTGATAAATCCACGATAATTGAGAATTTCAATAAGCATTTTTCTGCGGCTGGCCATGCTTTCCACTTGGCTACCCCAAACCCGGCCAACAGCTCTGCACCCCCCGCAGCAACTTCACAACTTCACCTCCCCACTTCTTCCTTCACCCTGATCCAGACAGCTGATGTTCTGAAAGAGCTGCAAAATCTGGATGCCTACAAATCAGCTGGGCTAGACAATCTGGACCCTCTCTTCCTAAAATTATCCGCCGCCATTGTTGCAACCCCTATTACTAGTCTGTTCAACTTCTCTTTCGTATCGTCTGAGATTCCTAAAGATTGGAAAGCAGCCGCGGTCATCCCCCTCTTCAAAGGGGGAGACACTCTAGACCCAAACTATTACAGACCTATATCTATCCTGCCCTGCCTTTCTAAAGTCTTTGAAAGCCAAGTGAACAAACAGATCACCGACCATTTTGAATCCCACTATACCTTCTCCGCTATGCAATCTGGTTTCCAAGCTGGTCACGGGTGCACCTCAAGGTCCTAAACGATATCATAACCGCCATCGATGAAATACTGTACTGTGCAGCCATCTTCATCGACCTGGCCAAGGCTTTCGACTCTGTCAATCACTGTATTCTTATCGGCAGACTCAACAGCCTTGGTTTCTCTAATGACTGCCTCGCCTGGTTCACTAACTACTTCTCAGATAGAGTTCAGTGTGTCAAATCGGAGGGCCTGTTGTCCGGACCTCTGGCAGTCTCTATGGGGGTGCCACAGTGTTAAATTCTCAGGCTGACTTTTTTCTCTGTATATATCTGCTGCGTGTGATTCTTTGATTCACCTCTATGCAGACGACACCATTATGTAAACATCAGGCCCTTTTTTGGACACTGTGTTAACAAACCTCCAAACAAGCTTCAACACCATGCAACACTCCTTCCGTGGCCTCCAACTGCTCTTAAACTCTAGTAAAATGAAATGCATGATCTTCAACCGATCGCTACCCGCCCGCCCGACTAGCATCACTACTCTGGACGGTTCTGACCTAGAATATGTGGACAACTATAAATACCTAGGTGTCTGGCTAGACTGTAAACTCCTCTTCCAGACTCATATTAAGCATCTCCAATCCAAAGTTAAATCTAGAATCGGCTTCCTATTTCGCCTCCTTCACTCATGCTGCCAAACGTACCCACCCTCGTGAAACTGACTATCCTACCGATCCTTGACTTCAGCGATGTCATTTACAAAATAGCCTCCAACACTCTACTCAGCAAATTGGGTGCAGTCACAGTGCCATCCGTTTTGTCACCAAAGCCCCATATACTACCCACCACTGCGACCTGTATGCTCTCGTTGGCTGGTCCTCGCTACATATTCGTCGCCAAACCCACTGGCTCCAGGTCATCTATAAGTCTTTGCTAGGTAAAGCTCCACCTTATCTCAGCTCACTGGTCACCATAGCAACACCAACCCATAGCAAGCGCTCCAGCAGGTATATTTCACTGGTCATCCCCAAAGCCAACACCCCCTTTGGCCGCCTTTCCTTCCAGTTCTCTGCTGCCAATGACTGGAACGAATTGCAAACATTTCTGAAGTTGGAGACTTATATCTCCCTCACTAACTTTAAGCGTCAGCTGTCAGAGCAGCTTACCGATCGCTGCAGCTGTACACAGCCCATCTGTAAATAGCCCATCCAACCAACTACCTACCTCATCCCCATATTTTTTAGTTTTTCTGCTCTTTTGCACACCAGTATTTATACCTGCACATCCTCATCTGCACATATATCACTCCAGTGTACATTGCTAAATTGTAATTACTTCGCCACTATTGGCCTATTTATTGCCTTACCTCCTTACTTCATTTGCACACACTGTATACAGATTTTTCTGTTGTGTTATTGACTGTACGTTTGTTTATCCCATGTGTAAATCTGTGTTGTTGTTTGTGTCGCACTGCTTGGCTTCATCTTGGCCAGGTCGCAGTTGTAAATGAGAACTTGTTCTCAACTGACCTACCCTGTTAAATAAAGGTGAAGTAAAAATAAATAAATAAATAAATGAACAGGGAGAAGGGCCCATTCATCTTAGATTAGGGCTCCCTGGACCTCGTTGGTCTAACACCGGCGGTAACCGTGGCAATCAATAGCCTCCAGGCTCTGCCTTTTGCCATATCTGAGGCCCCTATCAGAACACCTATAAGATGGCGCCGATAGACATGGCCGCCTAGTTCCAAAGGGGTCCCTTCCTATTGAAAGTAATACTGCATGTTACACTCAGCCTTGAACAAAAATGTCTGATATGTTAGATTTAGCATTTGCGTGTGTGGCTGTTGCACACACTGTTCTTTACTGGCACAGATCAAGTTTCAAGTGTTTATCATTGAGTGTATGTGTGAGTGGGTGTATGTGCGTATATGCTTTGTGTCATTTTGAAATGTGATTTTCCCTTTTTCCAATCAATGTGCTGACCACCTGTGACTGCTGTGACCTGCAAAGATCCCGTCTATCGTCTCTGATTTAGAAAGAGAGCGAGAGAAAGAGAGAGAAAGAGGGATATTGAAACAGAGTCAGAGAAACAGAGAGCGCAACAAGAACAGAGGACAATAAAGCAATTGAGAAAGCTAAAATTGGAAGAAAGAACGAGAGAAAAAACAACAGAACGAGAAAGAATAACAGAAAGAACAAGCGAGAGAGAGAGAACGAGAGAGAGAGAGAGAGAGAGAGATGGAACCCGAACCACCTCCGTCCTCTCTGCCAGGCCTACATTAATCAGCCCCTACTAAAACAGCGCCAGGCCAGATGGGACCCTGGGTAGTGATGATGTCACTGATTGCTGGCTCGGCTCCCCTCTCACTTCTCCTTCTGGTTTGTTTGTGTTGGAAGAGATTGACTCACAGCTGGCTGCTTTGAAATCATTAACGTGGCTAATAGCTATTAATAAAACACTAAATCTAGTGATGAGGAGGGGGATACCCCCAAACCAAACATGTGAAAACCACTAATGTTATGGTTGGAGTGTTTCCCAACAATGCACCACTGAAAGTCTACACACCCCTTGCACAGTTGTCACATTTTGCTGCCTTAAAATTAAATCTAAATAGGATTCCGTAGAATTTTCTTGGTACAGATCTACACAACCTGCTCCACATTTTCAAAGTCAAATAGAAAGTATAGAAAATGTTCTAAATTAATACAAAAAATAAAATAAGATGTCTTGATTGCGTATGTCTTCTCAAACCAGAGTTAACACTTGGTGGATGTAGCTTTGGCAGCAATTACAGCTGTAAATCATTTGTAATAAGATTCTACCAACTCTGCACAACTCTTTGGGAAACATAGTGTATATCCATTGTTTTTGTCAAAATTGCTCAAGTTATGCAATATTCAAACCATGTCGGCAGATTTAAAGTCAGGACTGAGACCGGACCCCTCGTAAACCCTCAACGCCTGTTGGAAAGCCATTCTAATTGTCCTGCTGAAAGATCCAACTCTATCCCAAGGGTTCGATTTTCAGATGACTGAGGCAGGTTTTCCTCTTAACTTTTGACCTGGGCTTTGCTCCTTTCATATTTATTTTGATCCTGACAAACTCCCCGGTCCCTGCCGGTGACAAGCATACCCATAACATGTTGCCTCTTTCACAACATTGCATTCACTCCACATTACTGGCTTATATGGCAAAGTGAAAAAGGTAAGTTTGTGTTGAAAAACTTTTTCATATCATCCTTTATGTTTGCAACAAGGCCCTTAAGAAATACTGCAAGAGAACATGGCAAAGAAATGAACTTCTTGGCTTAACCTTTTACTGCCATGGGCTAAATCAGTTTCTTGGTAGTCTTAAACAAATCTACTTTGAAACAAAAGTATACACCTCACATACAAGAAGACACCTGTTACATGTCAGACACAGAGTTGAAATGTATTCTATTTTGAGTTTGCATCCCAACATTACACGTTATATGCATCACAGAAGACTGAAATATAACAAAACTGTTTGACATAGAAACACACAATTTTTATTGGCTTAAAAAAAAAATCTTATTTATGAAATTATGAAAAATATAAATAACATTCCGCCCATGAGGTCACTAGGTCATTTGACTGCAGGAAAGTGCTACAATAAAAACATCAGTTTTGGGTCAAATCCAACGTGACTCATCGCGGTGTGAAACCCTCTGTATTTTACAAGTAATGTTTTCTTTCCTGAGCAGGAAAAACTCCAGGCTCTAGTTATCGGCTATAACATTCATTATAAGGTCCAGGAGTTTTTTCCTGAAGTGAGCTGACTAGGAAAAACTCTAGTTGATGATGTGTGTTTTGCTCTGTCCGGAGACCTCTCTCTAGTCTACTCAGAGCCAACTCTCTCTTCCTCCGCCCTGGGTGTGCCAGAGAAACTTAGCCAGGTAAACACTGCTCAGACATGTGTTTTTCTCTTTTCAGACAACTCATCAGTGTCCTTGAACACGTACGCAACTCAGAAAAAGAACTAAAACAGCTGTAAGAAAAAGTACAAATTGTCCAAATGCCATATTTGTACAAATGTCAGAGCCTCGGGTTGGCTCAGCCTGATCTACCTACCATGGAGAGAGGAGGATAGCTGATCTGAGGTGTGTGTGGCTGAGGGGGCTGTCATGCTTGGGTAACACTACACCGTGAGGGTGTGTTGGAGGTGGTTGGGGTTGACGTCACTCTCGGAAATAGATTTACTGGAGCAAGTTTTTAAAACGGGCCTAAAGACCTTTCTCTTTCTTTGTGTCAGTTGCCCTACTAGTTGTGTGTAAAAAAAAAAAAAAAAAAAAAAACTATTTGATTTTTATTTTTTACATTATTCTGTATAGTGAAAAGCACCTTACGAATTATTATTTTACTGTTCAGAAAGGCACAATGTTCAGAACCTGTAGATACAGTACAAAGGAATGTCTGTCACTCACACAGTTACAGAATGATTTAGCTGTAACTTGAGGGGGGGGGGGGGGGGGCTGGTTTAGTCTCTGGTTCAGACCCCTATAGGTAGTTAACCCGCACCAGGCCCGGATTAACTTGTGTCACAGTCAAAGGAATCCCCCCTGGTGTTTGCACAGCCGTGTACCTCTGGGGGAGAATCCTAATTAGCTGTCACGCGTTTCCACAGTAAATGATGAGGGACCATAAAGAGGGAATCGGATCGCCTTTCCAGGGGACTTATTTGTTGGGTGGGTTGCTTTGATACATTTACTCGTACATAATGGCCTATCCCCTCCACTCTACTCTACACTGACTGTGATTGGCTGCAAGGTCCAGGGACTACCTCATAATGTTAATACAACATGTAATTGTAAGAGAGAGAGAGAGAGAGAGAGAGAGAGAGAGAGAGAGGAGAGACAAATGTTTTCTTGTTCCCTCGTTTGTTTTTCCTGGTTTAAGTTTGAATCTGAACCAACAGCATTTTTTGTTAATCAATGGCCATCTCCATTTGTGCAAAATCCCTGAATAAAATCTGATTCAACAACCAGCAAACATCAGCCAAGATGTCCTGGCTGTGTGTAGGGATACTGTCTGTTCAGGAGATGTAAATCGGCCCCCGTTAATACGTGTGTTTGGGTTTTCATCTCTCTGGGTCAGCAGTCATCATTTAGGCAGAAATGAGGACAGCTAATAGCTAGCTTATGATGAGGAAAGAGAGAGGATCAACTGTAAACAATGACGTGCTCTTTTCCATGAAGTAAAAGAGGATTCTTTCTCGTTTGGCTGAATTTAGTAACTGCTGTAGTGGGCTAGCTCCACCATGTCCCCTCTGTGTTTCTCAAGCCAGATTCACTGAGGACATCCAGTCCTGGATGTTACAGCTTAATAACTAATGATTATCTTATGGTGCGAGGTTTGTTCTGCCCTGACACACTGTGCCTACCGCAAACTTCTCGAGACATGTTTCTCTGATATTTTAAAATCTCCTGTAGATCCTCGGGGATCGATTGCGTCCCCAGGACGCTCTGTAACTGTTTCATTTCTGCTACATAACCCCTCATCACAAAAAAGTATCTCTTCCTTTCTTTCTTTCGCTCTCTCTCTCTCTCTCTCTTGCTCTCTCTTGCTCTCTCTCTCTCTCACCCTTTATCTCTATCTCTCTCTCTCATTCTTTGTCTCTATTTCTGCCCTCTCTTTCTTTTTCTTTATTTCTCTCTTTGTCTCTCTCTCTCTTTGTCTCTCTCTCTTTGTCTCTCTCTCTCTCTCTCTCTCTCTCTCTCTTCTCCCTCTCTCTCTCCCCCCATGTTGTTGGCACCCCAACAGAGACATTCCAGAGAAAATAATTAATTTATGTCTTTCCGTTGTTGTAGAAGAAACCACATATGTGCTCTGCGGTCTCTGATTGTTGAAGCTGTTCCATTTAGAATAGTAAATTAAGACTGACATCGTGTTTCACAGGACAATGTAACAACGGACCATAATCTCTCTGCTATGTTCGTAAGGAGTCATTGTGTTTTACTCAGAAGTATCCACAGAGCATCGCTCCATTTCGTTGAGATGTCCAGCTGTCCGTTTAGGTCGAGCCTGTGTTTGGGTGTTGTACGTTGTTAATGCTGATTGCGGTTGAGTAGAACAGCGCTCACACAGTCTGAGCCATAGACCACAGAGACAGCTCTATATCGGATTCTCACAGGTCTGCGCATGACTGATGCTTGCCTGTAAAGAACACTGACACCATGTTGTTTGTATTGCTAGTATTGACCTTTCCCATTCAATGACGCCAGTCAAATATACATCATACCTCTTGAGATGCTGTGTCAAATAATTGAATTGAGCAAGTGGACGGCAATGCTGTCATAGCTACCTTTCATTCCCTCGTACCTCAACATGGCCAGCTGGGATGAGGTATGAGGGAATGACAAAGGAGAGGTGGAGGGGAGGAGTGTGTGATCGTGTCTCTCACATGGAAGCTTGGTGTTAGGTGTTCAGTCATGTGGTGTCCAATCCATGCACTGAATAGGATATGGTGGTGTACATGCACATGCACACACACACACGCACACACGCACACACACACACACACACACGCGCACACACACACACACATACACTCACACAGGGAATCCTGGTGCTCAATTCCCCCCACCCGACCTCCACCTGTTCTAGGTGAGTGGTTCTCGTGCTGGGACCTCCCTGTCCTCGTACGTCCAGAGCTCCAGAGAAGGGCTCATTCGTGCCGGGCCAGCCCACAGAGCGAGCTCCCCATCCAGCCTCAGACACGTAGCTCATCCCTGGCCTCTCAGTGAGCCATGAAAGGACCTGCACATGTCTGTATGGGCTCTGTGGTGCAGCAGATTGGCTTGTCTGTCTGTTTAACAACTTGGACACTCTCCTAGCATCTGCTGGAACAGAGCCTACCTACTCAGAACTAGCTCCGGGAATCTGTGTGTCTCTGCTGTACAGGCATGTGTAGTCGTGCATACATGCTGTAGATGTACTGACGATGGTCACGCTATGGTGATGAGGGTTGGTTTTCCTACTCACGCACACTAAGCCACAAGGAAATATACAAATCCACTCACCCTCAGACACACACAAACACACACCTTATTTTTCGCACAAAT